>NC_056726.1:332142419-332269919 GCF_019279795.1 Protopterus annectens
ATTTAAACCCCTTTAAATTTAATATTTTTACTTATTCCCCTTAGTTTAGAGGAATTCTTATCCCCTTTCTTAAAAATTCCTGTTTTTTTCCCTCAAGAACTTTAGGTTCTTCCCTCGGGCCTACAGGCCCTTTTTTCTTCCCTAGTGGAGTGTGTGTGTTCTTTTCTTAATTTAAAAAAACCTAGTTAGTGGTTTATTATATTTTAAACTAGACAGGGTGTAATTAGTGTGTTTGTGACTGTGTGTGTGTTTACACCTATTGAGATGTCTAAAGAAGCAAAGGTCTCCGGATTCAAGAAGTGTGATGCGTGCTGTCAGAAAATGTCTCTGACAGACGCTCACACTTCTTGTGTCTACTGTCTGGGACCTTTGCACCTGCAGGACTCCTGTGCTGTGTGCCATGCCTTCAGCCCCAGGGTCCTGCAGGAAAGAAAAAACAAGTTAATTTTAAGGGGCTTAATCAAGCCAGAGGATTCCCTTTCTGTATCTACAGGGAAGCCCTCTAAGGCATCTAAGTCTTCGGCTCCGACAACTGAGCCGAGACCTGGGTTTCTAAGCCTCTGTCTACATCGGCTCCGGCTGGAGCCGATGAGTCTCAGTCCACAGTTTCTGTGGTTCCTCGGCTCGGCTGGAGCCGAGGTATTAGAAATTCCCGTGTCGGCTCCGACCAGACCTTGGAGCCGACAACTAGGAAGAGGTCCAGGTCACGATCCCTTGGCGCCGTTCATTCGGCTCCAGGATCTCCCCTGCTGTCTGAGCGGAGCCATAGATCTCACTCCTCTAGGTCATCGAGGCTGTCGGATCATGACCTTCAGAGGTAGTGAGTCGACTTCTTAAGTCCGAGGCACTGGCCCAGATGCTTCAGAGCCCGACTCATCAGTCGATGCCTGCCCCTGTCCATCAATATATTCCTCCTTCGACTCTCTTGAGCTCGGGCGGGTGTCGGAACCGAGACTGTGATGGCGTCGGCGCCGCTACCATTGTCTTCGGCTCCGCCGGCGCTCGATTTCTTCCTTGGAAGAATCTCGGCGCCGGACTTCGTCGGCTCGAGGGTGAGTGGCATCGGACCCTTGTCCGACCCCCTCTCCCTCTCGGTGCGGTGGCGCTGGTGAGTTCGGCTCCGACATCGGCCTCGGAGCCATCCCTGTCGGTGCAGAGGGAGGTTCTTAGCTTTTCGGAGCGGGACATCTGGCTTTGCCTGACAGGGGTGCATTCGAGGTCATGCGGAGTGTGTTAGAGCCTGTCTCTACTCCACAGTCGGCTCCGTCCGCCCCTCCTTCTACGGTGCCTCAGGTCAAGTTGACTCACTCCCTCATCCCGGACCGCAGAGAGCCAGCTCCTCAAGAGCCCCCTGTGGGGATTTCATCCTCTTCCGAGGCCTCTCCTGATTTGGCAGAAGAGCCCCCTCGGAAGAGGAAGTGTAAGAGGAAACACATTGACTCACCTGAGTCCA
Source organism: Protopterus annectens (assembly GCF_019279795.1). NCBI lineage: Eukaryota > Metazoa > Chordata > Ceratodontiformes > Protopteridae > Protopterus > Protopterus annectens. The sequence goes on from NC_056726.1 coordinate 332,143,873, forward strand.
TCACATCTGACACAGATTTAGATGATTCTGAGGGTTCCCCCCGTTCCCCTTCTGAAGATGTCTCCTTCGCAGACATTCTAGAGATCCTGAAGCAGAGGGGAAATTGGCCAGCCCTCAACCCTTCGGAGGATGAATCTGTGTATCTTGAGGCGTTTGGCTCTCGCCCTTCCACCTCCTGGGTGTCCCCCCCCTTTGACCCCCTCATGCAGGTGGTTGCTAAGAAGGCATGGACGGCTCCTGATTCAGTGGACCCCACTCCCAGGAGACCCTCCAAGTTCATAACGGCACCAGCAGACAAACAGTTCTTGACAAAAGGAGTCTCTGTGGATGCTATGGTGGTAGCTGCTGCCACTAAGAAGGAGCTAGCTGATCCTTCAGTACCTGTCCATCCACCTAACAAGGAATCTAGGTCCATGGACAGGTACGGGAAGTGGATGTTCTCGTCAGCGACATTTACCATGCGTTCGCTGAACTACCTATGCCATTTTACTCGTCTTCAAAGGGACTTGATCAAGGAAGCGAGTGAAATGTTAAAGGACCCTACAGCTGCGGATTTTCAAGATAAGATGAACACGCAGCTGGCTACCCTTAACTCCATAACCAACTCCTCCATGCGCCTTCTTTCTTACGCGGCTGATGGAGCGAGAGGTAGAGCCGCGGGGACAGGTGTGGCCTTGCGTAGGCATGCCTGGATGCGGCTATGCTTTTGCGGACCTTCAAGACGTCTTTCACTAACTCCCCGTTTGATGGATCATCTCTCTTTGGTCCTCAAGTGAAAGAAACCTTGACTAGGTGCAAAACTGATGGCAAGACCCTTTCTGCCGTCGGAGTCCGTTTTTCTACTCCTTCTAGACCTTACCCCAAAGGCCAGAAAGGTGGAAAGATGTGGTTCCGTAAACAATCTCAAGGGACTTCGCCTGACGACAGAGTCGCTTCCCGCCAGAGGCAGAGGCAGGAATAACAATGGTAGACGCCGCCCTAGAGGCAGGGAGGTCCGCAGAACCAGGGCAATCGGGAAGCCTTCTCTGACAAGCCCTTTCAGCATCCCTGAGGTGTTGCCCGACTGCCCATCTTCGGAGGCAGTCGGGGGAAGATTGTCACTGTGCCCAGAAGCCTGGCTATCCCTGACTCAAGACAAATGGGTACAGTCCATCATTTCCGAAGGCTATTCTATCCCCTTTCTTCGCATTCCAAATCAATCAAAAAAATCCCTTCCAGATGTTCCACCCGCTCAAAGGGATCTAGCGGTTTTGGAAATTTCAAAACTGCTTGCAAAAAGAGCAATTCAGCCAGTTCCAGCAGACCAGCAAGGATCCGGAATCTACTCAAGGTTCTTTTTAGTTCCAAAGAAAACAGGGGACTGGAGACCAATTTTGGATCTCAGTATCTTGAACAGGTCTGTCAAGAAAACAAGATTTCGGATGGTCACGCTGCAGTCCATCCTTCCCCTATTGGGAAAAGGAGACTGGATGTGCTCTATAGACCTTCAGGATGCGTACTATCACATAAAATGAACAGACGCTCCAGAAGATTCCTCCGTTTCAGGCTGGGAGCCAGTCATTTTCAGTTCAGAGCCCTGCCCTTTGGTCTCACCACTGCCCCCCGGGTGTTTACCAAATGCATGGCAGTGGTAGCTTTTCACCTGAGACGACAAGGATTCCAGGTGTTTCCATATTTGGACGACTGGCTCCTCACAGCTCCCACCAAGCATCTCCTTCTGATGGCCAGAGATTACACTTTTCGCATTTGTCAAAGTTAGGCATTTCAATAAATTGCGAAAAGTCTGTTTTGTCGCCTTGTCGTACTATTACTTTCATAGGCGCAAATCTAGACACAGTAGACATGTCTGCCAGGCTAACACATCAGAGAATAACAGACATTCACAAGCTGGTTTCACTCCTTTTCAACAACAACAGAATCAAAGCCAGGTTAGTTCTAAAGGTGTTGGGAATTATGGCGGCGCCATTCCTGCTTCCATTAGCCAGATTCCACATGCGGATCCTTCAATGGATGCTTTTTACACAATGGTCTTACCAGCAACTTCCAATGTCTCACACCATTCTGATCACGCAAGCGTGCAGAAATCATCTCATGTGGTGGATGTCTTCCCCTCAGCTCTTGTTGGGAAGACCCTTTGTTCCATCCCCTCCGGTTGCTACTCTGACAATGGATGCCTCTCTGATCGGGTGGGGGGGGCATTATCAGGGCAGGACTGTCCAGGGCACATGGCAACCAAACGAATGCCACTTGCACATAAATGTTCTGGAGATGAGAGCAGTGCTTTTAGCGTTGCAAGCCCTTCAAGACTCTCTTCCCTTGGGAACGATTGCAATCCAGACAGACAATATGTCTGTAGTGTGGTACATCAACAAACAAGGCGGAACCAGGTCATACCCCCTGTGTCGAGAAGCACTCAGACTGTGGCAATGGGTAATTTCTTCTCAGCGTTTTCTGATAGCAACGCGCATCCCGGAAGTCCAATCAAATTGCGGACAAGTTGAGCAGAGCTATTCTCATGCCTCACGAGTGGTCTCTGAAAGACTCTGTTGTGAGAGAAATTTTCCTCAAGTGGGGTCAGCCTTGCTGCGATCTTTTTGCTACTCCCCAAAACAGCAAGTGCAGAGAATTCTTCACTCTATTCCCGTTACCAGGCCAACCCAGCAGAGACGCTCTAGTCCAAGTTTGGCCCCGGGACTTCTGTATGCATTTCCTCCTTCCCACTAATCTCTCAAGTGATACAGAAAGCTATCGCTCAGAGGCCTCATTGATCCTCATTGCTCCTTACTGGCCTCGACAGGTGTGGTTCCCCCTACCATCAATTTCTATTGGAGCGCCGTTGGCATCTGGACCTAGTTCCAGATCTTTTGATCCATCAGTCGGGTCAGTTACATCGCTCCCTCCCGTCTCTGAACCTCACTGCTTGGTTCCTCCAGTTCCAACCTTAGCCAGGCTTCCTCAATTATCTCACTCTGTTCGAGATATTTTGATAGCTTCCATAAATCTTCCACTCGGAAGATTTATTTGAGTAAGTGGAAACGCTTCACATATTGGGCTCAAGGAAGGGACATAGATCCTTTCACTGCTTCCATCCAAATAGTCCTTGATTTTCTAGCTGAACTCTTCCATGCAGGTTCATCTCCCTCTACTCTTAAAGTTCAATTGGCAGCTATTTCTAACTTTCATGTTGGTATTTCTGAATCTGCCTTGATGTCCCACAAGCTTTGCAAAGCCTTTTTGAAAGGAGTTTTTCTTCTCAGACCTCCTATAAGAAATCCTCCTTCTCCTTGGGACCTAAATTTAGTTCTTGCTTCTTTGATTCTTTCCCCTTTCGAACCTGCAGTCTCCTGTTCCTTAAAATTGCTATCATGGAAAACTCTCTTTCTGGTAGCCATTACTTCCAGCTAGAAGAGTTTCAGAGCTTCAAGCACTCAGCTGTCGACCTCCTTATCTATTGTTTCATAAGGACAGGTATCCTTACGAATCGAACCCGTCCTTTTTGCCTAAGGTAGTCTCGGCGTCAAATCTAAATCAAAGCATTGACCTCCTGTCTTTTCCAGAATATTCCAATAAGTCTGAACAAAAATTACACTGCCTGGATGTTCATCGTCAATTGAGGTACTATTTGGATAGAACAAAACAATTCAGGAAATCTGATCAGCTGTTTGTCTCCTATGCGAAGGCAGAAAGGGGCTTTCAGTTTCAAAGGTATCATTATCCAGATGGCTAACATCTTTGATTTCCCTTATATATGACATAAGACACCAAAAGCTGTCTAATAAACCTAAGGCCCATTCCACCAGAGCTTTGGCTACTTCTTTAGCCTTGCAAGACAGACTGCCTATTGACACCATTTGTGCAGCGGCTACTTGGGCTACTCCTCACACTTTTATTTCTCATTATAAGTTGGATTTAGCTTCTAGGCATAGAGCTAACTTTGGTTCCACTGTTCTCAGGAGTCTGTTCCGTTAGGCCACCCAGGACAAGGTGCTAGGGACGCGGTCCCATCCAGCAAGAATGAAGGCGAGATAGACAACTTAACATATAGAAGTTATGTTCTTACCATAACGTTCCATGTTAGTTGTCTTCTCGCCTTCTTCTTGCGTCCCACCCTCCTGCCCCCTGGCCTGGACAGACCTAGAGGAGTTGTGATTGTGACCTCTCTTTCTACCACCTCTTTACTTTAGGTATATGCTCTGCTGTGCATATTTCCTGGTTCAGGATGTAGGTCACCCTTCTCTTCTCCCTTGTTTATAGAGGTGGACTTTGTTACTAGTGTTTTCTGCTACTATTTTAGGCTGGGCCTAGCTTACAAACGAGATCTGAGGTAACTCACGCCTAGCATTGTGGGATATAAGGGGAGCCTCGAGCCGGTGGAACCAACTCTCGAGCTTTTAGAGTGGCCGAGTCGGAGCCGAGGTTGGCTCCGAACCCATCCAGCAAGAAGAAGGCGAGAAGAAGACAACTAACATGGAACGTTATGGTAAGAACATAACTTCTATTTTCTGTTGCTCACAGAAGTTTAGCCATCATGTAAAGGAACAGGCAGAAGAGGTAATTTGGTGAGCTGTACCATTCCCACTAAGTTCTAAATACATGTCTGTATAGTATAATGGCTTCCTACATTCTGATCGAGTTCCAAGACACTGTCTGATAGGCCATCATGCAGACAGTGCTGAATCAGTAGGGTTGCCAACTTTTCATGTCAAAAATTCTGGACATGCATGTGAAAGCAAAATGCATGTAATTTTGGTACCCCCGTCCTCTCCGACACAGACTTTTCTCCATTTCTTCGCAGTTGCCATAAACACTGTTCAAAACTCTCAGTGTGCATACTGTTTTCTGATTTATTTCTACAATGACTACAGATATTTGGATTTAACTTGAAAGTTTTATTTCAAATTTTTAGCACAAACACTGATAGACATTTGCTAAACAAAGCAATACAGTCTCACAATGAAAACAGACTTAAAATTATCTGCCTTTGAAACTCACATTCACTGAAACAACTTTGAAACCCACATTCAAAGAAAATGCACCTGTCCAGTGGCAGATTAAGTTTACCTTTGGGCTGTTTTCAAATCATAGGCCCCTTGCACACTTTTTAGGACCATGCAAAAGTTCTTTGATTCACCTTCCTGATTGTATTAAATTATAATATATAATAATTAAATTATATCAATGCATGATAGAGCATCGCTTGTTAGAGTGTGTTTTAAATTTATAGTTTTGCACATTTTTCCAGTAAGCAATGAAACAAAACATATGAACCAATAATTACAAAAATGCCCAATTCAGAACATTTCAACCGTAAAATGCCACTCAAGCTTCTGTCATTACAATCCACCAGTATCAGTCAATATGCACAATCTTTGCAGAAGTAAAAGATATCTAAATAATTCCACATTAAAGAGCTCTGTAACTAATGAAAAGGTTGCTGCTATATTTCAGTGTTTCATCTACAAATTCAGTGCCTGCTGCCCTTGAAGAATAAATTGCCTATGTTACATTAAAAAATGGTAACTAGTAATATTGCAATAGGGAATGGCTGGCAAACTGAAAACAGTTTCATAGTTACTAGGCATCTCACCCAAAGCAGGACATATTCAGGGTTGCAGCACCCCACCCCCTTAAAATGGAACACAGTATCAGCTGTCCATCCACATGCTGTGGAACAACTACTGCATCAGTACTTCCTCTATATATGCAAACAGAGTGGCAGCAAATATGAACAAGGCATGTATTGCTTAAAACATCTGCCATTCATTTTTCTGTTACACTCATAGCCAATGCCATCAGGTCCTGATACACTATCTTGAGTCATTATATTAATTCAAACATTTCTAAAGAACTTAAAAAGGGTCATCTGCCCTCATTCTGGTACCCTTTAGTTAACATCTCCATCCTGAAAACAAATTGTTAAAGCTTTCTTTGTTTCTAAAACTTCATTTTACAATACCCTCTCTTTCTCTGATTTCTAATCTGCCATTCAACTATATAACCTAATTTTCATAAGCCTACCCCCTTTCCAGACAATGTTCTTCCTTTTTATTTGCCACTCCAGTGAAAAAGGGAACCACTTTCCGATGCTTTCTATTCTATTATAATTTTGCCTCATTTTCCTTGAATAATTCATTTGTCTAGGCTTGTCATTTTATTACTGTTTTTCCGCTTGTTTCATTTCCCTAATTCTGAACTCACATTCAAGTACTACTTTTTACTTTTGAATACTCAGCATGCATTGGAATTCTTGTATATGTTCAAAGCTCAATGCCTTTTGCACAACCTATTTAAATAACCATTGTTGGTTTGCCTTATTCAAGTCTACTGTATTATTTCCATTTTATATTACTTCTATTCATCTCTCTTTCCTTCCTATAGATATTATTGTATCTTTATGGTCTGAAAGCTGTGCTTCCGTAGTTTTACTTATTTTTTAGTCTGTTGCATTTTCTTCCTAAGGATGGGTGCATTTTAAGCTATCCGTAAATGTAATACTCCTTCCTTAATCCACCATGCCATAATCTGCACAACAGTCTCTGTCTCTGTCATGCTTTGCTTTAAAGCACCCTCTTCCACCACATAAACTAAACTTTTGTCTGACCAGCATACCTCACAAAACAACTCATGTTTTTTGTATATTTATTTTCTTAAAACATGCTTCAGTATTGCATTTTCTTTCAATTGAACCTGACATTCCTATCCCTAGCCCACATCCTCAATTGATTCTTGATTTTGCACAAACTAGACTTAATTTGTCAGGCAATTTCCTCCACTAGCCATCATTACAGGCTGCCAATTTTGAGGTAGCTGAATGCAGGAACCGGCATGCTTCAAGTCTTTAGGCAGTACTTTAAGACCCTAATGCACAGACTCTGGAACGAGTAAGTAAAACTGCAACAGTACTTGAAACATCAGTTTGAAACATGTCTGTTCATGGTCTGCTGGTGCTGCGCACTTCAGTCTGTCTTCAAGAATTCAAATTCCGCACATGTGGAAGACAAAGATGTAAACAATTGGTCACACAGATGCAAAGATTTTGTTTTCTGCATCTGTGCGACCAGATGCAAAGGATATTCTTGAAGAAGAACACCCTTAAAAAAATGATTTTATTTAAATTAAAAGAAAATTAATCTCCCGACAATATACTGTCCAGTCCGTTTTCTGGAAATTAATGTCCCTTAATTCTGTACAGTCCAGAAGAATTCCAGATGGTTGGCAACCGTAGTTGAACATCCTATGCAGTGACCAGCCAAGGTATTGGCAATTGAACATCACAAATAGCCCAAATATTTGCGGAGGAACATTGCCAATTACCAAGTAACAGATATTCAGGTGGAGCAGGAGAGTTTGTAAATGTGTAGGTTAAATACAACATTTACAGGGTTGCTGGTGAGCTGCACCTTGGTATAGTAGATCCTGAAGAACACTGCATTACCAGTTCAACTCCTACAAAGTTCTACTGTGTTTTTTTCCATTTTGCCACTAAATGGAGCCATTCGGTAAAGTGATCACAATGCTGGAACAGCACTTTCACTTTGTGCTTCTGATTGCTGATATAGGGGTTCTATGATGCTGTTATTTCTTTCTTTCTTTATGTACCTGCTTTGTTTAATTAATTTTGTTCGTGATTCTACCCGGTGGTCAGATAGTGTGTTTCTCACTGTGGTTTAGCAGTGTGCTTCCCACTGTGCCTTACACAATGTTTATCTGCCAATATCTAAACTATTCATGATGTTTCACTGCTGATATCTTGGCTGTTCATTGCATAAGGTGTTCAACATTGTATGCTCCATAATCTGTCAGTCAATGTCCTGGTCTCAGTCAGAGCATAGGTTACCTAATATGACATATGTAGGTGTACTTTGTAAGTAATTAATATTTCTGTCATCTGTAACCATTTTTCTGGCATATTTCTATTAAATGTAAACTGTATTATTCAGTAGTGTAAGACAGTGTGTCATAGGACAAATAAAATAGTCTCCCTGAGGAAGGATGTTTTCCAAAGTCACAGAACCACAGATTTTGTTGTGTGACATACTCATAGCTGTGTCTTGCTTTTTATAGAAAATCAAGCTGTGCTGCATAATAAATGAGTACATATTCTTTAGTTAGGCATGGTCCTGCTTATTCATCATGTTGCTAACAGAGTGCCACAGGATTTGGACTTCCTGAAGTAATGTAGCTATTTTGGAGGTATGACACCTTCTAGGTTTATTCTCTGCTGAATTGCAGAGATCTGTTCATTGTACTTCTCACAGTGTCTGTGGCTGGCTTCCATTTTATATCATGTCTTAGATTTTAGCTGTGCATCCAAGAATGAATGAAGATGTGTGTTGTGCACACAAGATATGTGTCATGTTTTTATTATAACCCACTCCCTTCCTTTGGTTACCACTTTTGGTACTTCTTAATGCCTGTTTACTTCAGTTTTGAAGTTCACCTGCACTGTGCCACAAGGGACTGAACTTCCCAATGTTCCACAGCTGTGCAGTTCATGCCATTCCACCCACGTGTCTTTTAATTGGGTGTAGCTCATGTGTAGACTAGATCATAATTTACTTGTTTTTTGTGATTTAATAATGCAGGGTGTTCATCTTAGCAGTACTTCATAAACAGGTAGCAGTCAAGCTGACATCAGATTAGCCCTACAGAAAAAATAATTTGCTGTTGAAATGAGTGGAGACTTGTGTATGCATTCATACACAGGATAGCACTACATTTGGTATGTAGTTAGAGATTAACATGTTCTTATATAGTCACATATGTTATATCTCTTCTGTACAATTAGTCTATATGCCACACAAAATATGCCCACATCTTTGCCAGACTGGGCAGACATTTGTACCCTCACAGATTGGTTATTTGAGCTTTTGTATAGTTTTGCTTACTTTTCTTTTCTTTCTAGTCCTCTTCTCTGTTATACTTTAAAGGTAGTGTTCATTAATAAATTTTTCCTCAAGTTTAGCTTTGCTCTACCTAGATGTAAAACCTTTTGCAAAACGTTAGGCCTATTTAAGTGTACATGCACATTAGGAAGTGAAGTAAGCCTAGGCAAAGATTCCTTATCAGTACTGTATGGCATCTAGACCTTTTTTTGTGAATAATGAGAGTAATTCACCCATCTCCTTCTGACACCCTGCTGTGATGGTAAGTGATCAGGGTTAAGCACCTTGTTCCCTACTGCGTTGTTACCTCCAGTACTTAGTAGGACCTTCTATCTGACTGTATCTTTATCCTTTCTTAAAACCTGTGCTTTCATTTTATTCTGTGGGTAGTGTCCACAAACTTTTCACTAGAATAGTTCAGTTCTTTTAAGCACCAAAATCAGACCAGTGTTTGTGTGTGTGTGTGTGTGTGTGTGTGTGTGTGTGTGTGGTGGTGGGGGAGTTGTCACTTTCTAAATGATGATGGAAGGTTGTTTAAATAAGCTACCATCAGACAGATGCTGGCACAGTAACAGGGTAGGCTATGTGTGAAATAAGGAAAGAAGACAGTAAAACTGTGAAACTAAACAACAAATAGTCATATGCATTTTGATGTCAGTGAGCTAGTAGTATTTATGCCACATTCCTTTTAGTAGGCGACGTACAGTCTGCCTACATGAAATAACAGTAGGGAAAATGAAAGTGTAGTTTCACTGAAGGTTGGGCAGCTCATGCAGGATTGGGCCTTTAAAGTAGCTCATAACTGTACTGACCCATAGCAGTCACTAAATGTGAGACACTATTTTCAGTGGATGCCTGAGAACAAGTAACAGTGCATGTATCACTCATGTCCCCACAAAAGAAGCTTGTATGTGTTTGTTTAAACTTTCGTAATTGGTCAGGTGAGCTCCTCCTACTGTACTGTTCTCTGTTACAGTCTAAGACAAACATGCAGTAATAGGTACCGTACACAGTTTGACATTTCCATATAAACATGTTATCTACATAATGAAGATAGTTGGCAGCACACCAGACAAAGCTACTTTTCTGTTACATCTCTGTAGACTATACAGCTGTTTCCCTGAGGGTATGTAAACAAAAAGTGAGAAATGTAGACACATAAGTGCAAGCACCTGCTGACAGGTACCTCCAGCAGACATTTAAGTATTAGCATCTTAGGGAGGTAGAGTGGGGCTGTTCATTGTGGGGTCATGTGTTTATTATTGTGGGGGTAAAGCTGGCTGTTTTTATCATTGCAGGGAATTGCAGTGGTGCTGGTTCTAACTTGTAATGATATTCTACAAGAAATTCAGTGAAGCTGAGAAGCACTGTCTGTTTTCTTGGGTATAGAGTCTCTGTACTTACCATGTGAAATAAGTGACAGAATTTAAATTTGGTGGGGCAATATGGCTATGGAAACAGTAAAGAAGGAAGGCAAAGAGAGGTCTGATACCAACCTTGTGGCTTATTTACTGGAGAAACAAATAAGGAGTCCTGGTCTTTAATTCAAATCAGTTAAGTATCTACTGTGTTAACATGAAATGAAGCAACTAAAGGTTCTCTGAAAAGGAAATAAAAAAAAAATACTTTTGTTCATCGAAGTAACAAAGCATGATATAACCTAGATATGGAATCCAAATCAGTAGTAGCTTTAAAATGTATTGGTTTGGAAATGAGTGTTCACAACACTTTCCACCCTTTACTATTACGTGCTGCCCTCATGCATTTTAAACCAGTTTTTCCCCTCTGTCAGCATGTCTGTGGTTGCTTCGTACCACATCTCTGCACTTGTATTCCATGTTCAGAAGATCATGAAGGCTTGATGCCTGCTTTTTTTAATTTTATTTTTGCAAGAAGGAACTTTGAGAAATAACTATTGAAATGCAGTCACTTACAGTAGTTCATGTGATACGTATACAAGGCTAGTTCCCAGAGTAGTTTTTAAGCCAAAGAGAAATAATGTATACTAAGCTCCACCATGTATTGCGTATTACTGTAATTTAGACTTGTAGTGCTAAATATGTCTTGTAAACCATTTTTATTGTATTTTACAAGCTGTGGCTGTTGAGAACATCTCCTTGTTTGCATACCCTCTACTGCTTGGCTATCAAATACATAAATAAGTAAAAATAATATAAAAAGTTTGGGTGATATAATTCTTAATCATTACTATTTTCATTATATTTCCATGTAATGTAAAGATTCAGATTTCCATTAGACTTATGTATGATCTGTAATAGAAGCAATCAGGGTTATCCCAAAACTGATTTTTTCTGGTATTTATACCTGGATGTTGTTGCCACGTTATTTAATGTTTATTATGAGAATTGAATTTTGCTGGCTATGCCTGTGCAGGAGAGAGTCATGGCTGAAAAACATCTCTTGGATCCAGTAAGTAAATGCATACATAAGGCATACAGACTTAGGAAGATGGTATACATGTCATGACGCAGAAAGAATTGTTGACCAGAACATTTGTGTGTTTGCTGGAAGTAATTCTGGCTGACTCCAAAAGTTTACTGATGTTAAGCAGGTGGCTATGCTATTTATATGAAACTAATGAAATGCAGAGATATCTAGAAAATATGGGATCATTGTGGGAAACTTTCTTGGAATGTTTGTATTGGAAAGGCTATGAGTTGCATCCAGGAAATGAAAACATAAAGACAAAATCCTAGTCTAAAGTCATATTGAATTTAGGACTTTGAAGTATTGCTGCTTGATTATGTCAGATGGAAATATCAGGATGGGTAAACAAAAAATGTTCTATCTCACATAAAAACAGAGTCTACGTGTATTGTTGCTGGTGAAGTCCTTCGGCATAGCTTTGCCAGGGCCTGTATTAGTCATACAGTAATGCTCTAGTTCTGATCGCTTAAAATGAAGGGTTAGCAAAAGAAAGAGGCATACTATAATAACCAGTAGAAATGTATTTATTTGCATTTTGACAGTTGACCCCAAGTGAGCACTCAATGTCTGTTTATAGAGGAGAGTCAGAAAGTAATCATACTTAATGGAGCAGTTGTGATTCTCTTGAATTCTGTCATGGATGATGACACTTTTTTGGCATATAAATGGCTGTAGAGCTCTGAGGGGAGACTTGTTAAATGTTATGCTTCTGGTGGATGAAGCTTGAACTCTCGAGCTTTAACTTGCAGATGATTGGAGTTGCTCCATAGGAAATCAGTTTCTGCGAGTAGACAGCAGATATGATTCTATTTTGGGGAGAATTTCCCCCTTTTTTGAGTAAGTGCTACATTGGAGTTGGTATATATAGATTTAGGATGTGTGTGCAAAAAATACTTAAAAAATATTTTTTGGTAAGATGTCTTTTATGAATGTAGTTTGGGGATTCCGATCCTCAGTGCATTCGCTTTCATCCACTCATAGTGAAAGCCTTGTTTAGTATGATTGCAGTGAATATTAAATTCAAATGGCTTTTAAGAATCTTAACTTAGTGTTGCTCACAGCAGCAACTGATTCTGGACTGCAAATATATGATGCTCTGTTGATGTTGTACGGAAATCTGTTTGTTAATTACACAGAGGAAAAACTGGGGTGTATCATTATAATGGGTTTCTAGCATCAGGAGGGGAATGTAATGTCAGCTTAACAAGTTCTTTTTGCTTTGTTTTATTTCTGCCTCATGCTTCATGCAGACTTTGTAACAGTCATTCTGTGGCATCATAGAATCAGTGTTAAACTATAGCAATTCTCCTCTCTTACTCTAATATAACTTCCACAAACACCAGCACTGTGATACCTTAGCTGTGCCGCTGAGCATTACCATATCTAAACCTCATCTTTAGTCTTTCCTTTGCTACTATACTCCCTACCCCCTTCTTATAACTGCTTCATTCTACTCTCTACACTCTCCTAAACTGTACTTTCCACCCCTCTGTTTAATACTTCCTCTTCCTCTCTACCAACTTCTTTTTTCTTTTTCAATGCTTTAATGACTTTTTTTTCTGATGACCTATTTTAAAATTGTAATTTATACTTTTTAGCCATTGCTTTTACTGAAGTTTTATGCTTTGTTTAATATGCCATTATTGTATGAATATTTGTTGCTTTTGTACTCATATTCTCTGATTTGGCACGAATGTATGTAGTTATGTAACCAAGTTTCACATTGCTGCTTGTTGTACACTTTGTTACTTGTTGTCCTCGTGTCTCCACTGAAAATGGGCCACTAGCCCAGCTGGACTAACCCGGTTAACAAAAGACAAATAAATACATATAGATAAGTAAATCATGTATGTATGTGTATATATATATATATATATATATATATATATATATATATATATATATATATATATATATATATATATATATATATATATATATATATATATATATATATATATATATATATATATATATATATATATATATATATATATATATAGATAGATAGATATATGCCTGGTTGCATAATGAAGTGACATTTAAGGCCTGTATTTGCTTTTTATTACAGTTTTTTGAAGAATTCAGTCATGATTTTAAAGCCAAACAATTTAAATAAGGTAATGCTTTCTTTTTCTTCTTTCGGCTTTTCCCGGTTAGGGGTCGCCACAGTGGAACTCCAGTCCGCTAATGATTGGCAGTAGATTTTTATGGTGCCGAGGTGCTAGCTCGATGCCCAACCTTCAACGAAGGCATGCCCATTCTACGCATGTCTCGAACGCCACTCGAGTGTGGGGAGGACATGCAGACTCCACACAGAAGGCGCTCCAGCCGAGAATCGAACGGGAGAACCTCTTGCTGTGAGGCAACAATGCTACCGCTGCATCACTGCAATAAAAAATAACAGCAAAGGAGTGATGGCAGCATTTATATGTTAAAAATGCTTTGAGTATGATCGATCAGTTCATAGGTTCATAGTTTCATATGTAAGTACTAGGCTAGCTGCCCATACTGGCCATCCCATTTAGTTAGAGATTGGCCTTACCCATTCCTTGGTCAATCTTTATATATTAACCATAATGAGAATAACTGGGATCATACCATAGATAACTGGAGGAAACCCATGAATGGGTCATAGCATTTCAGAGTTGCCTCTGTTCATAAGTAGTACTGCGGGAGGAGGGGCAGTCCTGGGGTATATTTTCTGTTTACCATCCATAGATCCAAGTTGTGTTTGAATATGGACAGAGATGAACTTTGTTTGATGTGGATGAGTAGTTTCTCCCACAGCAGAAGTATCCTGTGCGAGATATACCTGTCCCTCCAAACCATTCTGTTCATTGTTGGAGAGGAGCTTTACATCCCTAGACAGTATTTCTTATGCCATTTGTCTTGCTAATGTGAAGTAAATCCATCAGTATTGGGTTGGAGAATGTTTGTATGGCAGACACAGGTCACCTCTTAGTCTGTAGGATACTGAGTATAGTGAGAGGCCTTTGAGTCGGACAATGTAGGACATGTGGTTTAGGCCTTGTATTTTTTTAGTAAAGTATCTCTGTGGACATTCCAGTTGTTGTTTGTGTCCAACAGATGCATGCCAAAGGGAGAGCGTAATACTCAATGACTGGCCTAATCGGGGATGAGTAAATGGGAACAGTGACATTCCTAGATCTAGACACAGACCCTTTGTTTATAAGCTGTGCAATATAGAAGTGCATGATCAATTGAGAAAAAAAAATACTTGATCACATCCAATTGAGACACACTACCCCTACAACTCACTCACAAAAAACGTAAAATAAGCATTTTTTTCATAGGTTGGCAAATGTCACTGCACTCCTGTATGATTGGCAAGACTCCCACAACCCCCTGAGCTTTGTATATAATTAGATGGATATAGATATATGGGTTCCATGTGTTTCATTGACTGATGATTTGGTCAGCTACTGAAGTTGAGGGTTCTTTGTTTGAATGTCCAGTTTATTGAACAGACATTTGGTTGGTTGCTTGCTTGGTTGCTTTGGTGAAACATGTAAGTGGGATGTTTACTAGAGGTGTGTGTGTGTGTGTGTGTGTGTGTGTGTGTGTGTGTGTGTGTGTGTGTGTGTGTGTGTGTGTGTGTGCCATTTTGAGTGCTTAAGGTAAGGGTAAACGTTATGTTAGGGGACAGATTTAGTGTGTGCATGTTTGTGTGTTTATGTGTATATACTTGTTGAGTACCTGAGCTGTCTTATGAATTGGTAGTGCTATGGGGATGGCTTTTTTAAGTTAAGAGGCATGTTAGCGTTGGGGCAGGGGCAGGGTTAGGGTTTGCATGCATCACTAAGGTGGAGCAGGGGTGCGACAGTTGCAAGAGCATCCATCATGTGATCCTTGGCTAGAGATGGGGTAAATGGAGAAAGTAAGGAATTTAAAGACCAAGTGTCATTTAAAGCATCATCCTGCCGAATACATGCAAGAGTCTGCATTCTTCCTTCTCCCTTGGGAAGTGCGGGATTGAACTACTTCTACTTGTGTAATGACTGTTGTTGGTAAAAAAGCAGCAGATGAACTCCAGAGCAGTGACTGTTAATGGGGAATTCCTTGGTTTTATCACCCAATGTTCTTACAGTTTCCAGAACAGTATCACAGTTGGACAGCTTGGTTAGAGTGAGAAAATGAGTCCTGCCTTGAAAGTTCAATAATTGAACTCAAGATTAATATGGCTACTGTTTTCTGCCACTAAAGCCAAAGTAAGCATGCTGGCCAAAGTTACTGCTTCTTCCAGTCATTGTGGCATTGAACACTGGACATGTGCACAGAGTTCATCCTTTTTAAGTTTGTTCTTAAGAATATGAAGGCATACTGTAGAGTAGTATGTGTGTACAGCTTTAAGAAGCTTTTTAGGGGCTTGCATGAGTGTATAAATACCGAGCACATGCGAGCCTGACTGCCATTTTGTAGTTAACTGTTGAGATGTAAGCATATATGTCTGTGTAGCCTGTCTGTTAATCACTTCATTTATATTTTGTAATGCTGCAATCCATCCTTATGTGTTTCTATGTATTAAAACATATAAATGAACTACCCCACCTGTTCGTCATCTGTACTAGAGAGGGACAAGAGACATGGTGTCAGAAGTCATGTCTAAAAAGACATGATGCAAGAGTGGGATCCAGATTCCTCAGCTCTGAGACCAAGAGGCAGTTAGTTAAGACTGGGGGAATATAGAGGAGTGAATCATCCCTACTGCACATATAACTCATAAAACAGGTCAGAAACGAATTTCAGATATTAAAACTTGCTCAAATTATTTATTATTTACAAAATATAAAACAAGGCTTTCAGAATGCTCTAAACAAATTTCTAAGTAACAGAAATATTTGAAATTATGATATATTAATAGAAATATTTGAAATATCTACGGAAAATATTTAAAATAAAGTTCGAATTGCGTAAAATTAATAAAATGTGGGAAACAACTGCATTTTTCGCTAAGCATTACTTTTTCACATTAATCAAAGCTATTCAAGTTGTCTGAAGTGTTTGAAGCGTTCGCATATTTGTGCAGTATTACAATACAGTTATTTCACAAAATACAGTCATTTCAAAGCATATTTTGCAAAGTACAGTATTTTGAATAGTTTATTCTGCATTTGAATATTATTACAGGCACATATAGCAGCTTGTTTGTGCATAATTACAAGGGCCATATTTTTCAGTATGTTTGGGTATAATTTGCTGGCATGGCTGAAGGATTTCATAGACCAGCTCCACTTCTGTTTGACAATAGTATTGCAGAGAACTGGAGAGTGTTTGTGCAAGAGTATGACATTTTCATACAGGCTGCATTTTCTGATAAAGGTGACCATACAGAGGCATCTATTCTGTTTAATTTAGCTGGTTTAGAAGCTATAAAAAGGGAGTGTTCATAGGTTCATGGGTATGTACTAGGCTAATGGCCCTGGGGCTTTTACAAGCCTAGCCCATAGATGTGCCCTGGCATTGTGCTGTTCATCGTTAGTTCCCAGTGCCTCTATCAAGTAGAGCCACTGGAGTGATCCCCGGGGTGAACTTTCTATTTCCCATCCACTCTTCAAGATTTTGCTTGAAGAGGGGTAGTGAGGTGCTCTGCTTGACATTAATGGGAAGTCTATTCCAGAGCATGGGTAGTGTCTGGGTTATGAACCTGCCCCTCCAGCGTGTTCTGTTGATTGTAGTAATGAGGTTGAGGTTTCTGGAGCGTGTGGTGCGGAGGGATTGGGATTTCATTTGTGTATGCACCTGCTGTCTTTGCAGGAGAGGGGGAAAACCATCATATAGTTGTACTGGCTGAGTCAAGGGAGGACCCTGAGTGCTTAAAATGTAAATTTAGAGAAATGTGTAGCCCCAAAATGAATATTACAATGGAAAGGCACTTATTTTACACAAGAGATCAAAAGCCTGGTGAAACTTTTGAAACATATATAACAGCCTTGTTTCTCAATGCTAAAACATGCAGATTTGGTGATTTAAGGGATGAGTTGATAAAAGACAGACGTGTGTGGTATTAAAGATGATGCTGTGAGAAAGATTTTGCTTCGTGACAGTGACTTAACTTTGAATAGGACCATTGAGATTTGTCAGATATATGAGCTTACAGAAAAGCACATAAATATGCTTAAAATGAGAGAGGCATGCTTCCAGTAACTTCCAAAGTCCATGTTGATAATATTCAGCACTTGGTTAAAAGAAACAGGCCCAATCACATGGGGGCTGTTGCAGGTCCTGTAACACTCCCTGGGAAACCCTGTAGCTTTCTAGCAAATTCCAGAGCATGCACAGTCTCAGTGAGGCATAAGAGTAAGCCAGCAAGCTCAAAAGAATGTGTCCCCACCCAGTTTTATAGCCAGTCGTCGTAACTGTGGGGGAAGTCATGAGCCTAAAAGGGAAAACTGTTTAGCTTCTGGTCAGCAATGTCACATATGCAATAAGTAGAATCATTTCAAAAGATTTTGTAAATCAAAACACACACACACATTCTTTTATTAAAAGGGAATATTCCAAGAAACAAGTTGATCAATTAGAAAGCCTTGACCCTACTTTTTATGTTGATGGTGTGTCTGTGTTTCATGAAACAGTCAGTGCAGTACATTATGGGCAAATAATGAAGTAATTTGTACTGTTTGGATAAATGGAAAACCCAAAGATCTGAAAGTTGACACAGGTTCAAAGTGCAATGTTATGTCTGCAGAAACATTTGTTAGAGTATGTGCTGGTGAAAAGCTTGATTTGGCAAAGTGTGCGAAGCTTGTTGCTTATGGTGGTGAAGAAATTCAGTCCGAAGGTTCAGTAGTCCTTTCATTTTTATGTGCTAGGAGAAGCTACAGCTTATTTTATGTGGTCAAAATGCACATCCAGTCATTATTAGGGCTCAGAGACAGTTTGAGAATGGGACTGCTTTCATTTAATAAGAAAGTCCATCATGTTGGTTTAATAGACCACTGCTCTAATTTCATCCAGTATATTTTCTCTACCTAAGCTGATCTTTTTAAAGACAAACTAGGCAAGCTTCCAGTTGTGTACTCCCTGAAGTTAGACCCAGATGTCAGCCCAGTTATCAGGCCAGCCTGAGCAGTTCCAGTAGCTATGCAGAACAGAGTCAAAGCCAAGATAGATAAAATAGTGCAACAAGGTGTAATTTGTCTGGTTGATGAATCTACTGACTGGGTGCCTTCCATGGTGGTAGCTCATAAGAAAAGCTCAGTTGATATCAGAATATTTTTTGATCCACGAGATTTGAACAAGGCACTGAAAAGATCTCACCATCCAATGCATACAGTTGAAGAAGTTGCAGCTCTGATGCCGAATGCCACTGTTTTTTCTTTCTTAGATGCAAAGAATTCATTTTGGCAACAAGAAATCCTCATTGTTAACTAAGCTCAGTACTCCTTTTGGCAGGTACAGGTTTTTGAGAATGCCATTTGGGATAAATTCTGCCAGTGAAGTCTTACAACGTGCAATGGAGAAATTTTTTTTCTGGCTATCCCTGTGCTATTATAGTAGATGATATTCTAATAGGAGGTAATGGTGAAGCTGAACATCACAGAAACCTCAAGTATGTTCTTGACAGAGCATGCCAAGTGCATCTTAAGCTGAATCCTCAGAATTGCAAGTTCAGATTACGAGAAGTTACTTATGTTGGTCATTTGTTTACCAGTTCAGGCTTACGACCAGTCCCTTCCAAGCAAACAGCTATTCTCGAGATGTCAGCTCCAGACATTGTTCAAGCCCTACAATGTTTTCTTGGCATGGTTAACTATCTAGGCAAGTTCATTCCAGACTTAAGCCAACTAGCAGCACCACTCAGAGAGCTGACATGTAAAGATGTATCCTGGTCATGGTTGGAACAGTACCAAAGAGCATATAATGTCCTGAAACAGAAAATTGCCAGTCCACCAATTCTCAGATAGTATGATGTTCACAAACTAGTTACTCTTTCCTGTGATGCTTCAAAATTTGGTCTTGGTGCAGTTATTCTTCAAGAGGTTCAACCTGTTGCCTACACATTCAGATCTCTAAACAAAACTGAAATGCAGTATGCTTAGATAGAGAAACAGCTTCTGGCAATTGTGTTTGCATGTTCGAAGTTCCATGATTATATTTATGGTAGGCTTATCCAGACTGAAACAGACCACCAACCTCTAGTCACTATTTTGAGAAAGCCTATGCATACGGCTCCAGACAGATTGCTGAGTATGATGTTGAGATTGCAGAAGTATAATTTCAGTCTTGTCAACACAAAAGGCAAACTTCTTTATCTTGCTGATACTTTATCCAGATCATCCAGGAATACCACTGAACAGAATGAGCAACAGGATTTTAAAGACATGGAAGTGAGACATTTTTCTTCCACACATCTTGATGAGCTTAGAAATCACACAGCCTCAAAGCCAGTTTTACAGAAGCTCAACCACTTTATCAATCAAGGATGACCATCAAAAGCAATCTAGTTTACCTCAAGAAGTGCAACCTTATTTTCCTTACAGAGATGAGATTTTGTCTGACAGTGTATCCTCATAAAGGTCCAAAAGTAATTGTTTCAAAGTCCTTGCAACAAGAGTATATTACTGTCTTGCAATTTGGCCAACCAGGAACTAATTCTACTAAAAGGAAGGCGAGAAGACCAGTGCTTTGCTAATCTATGTCACAAGACATTAAGAGAGTACTTTCATCTTGTTCTGTATGTAATATTATAAAGCCACATCAGCAAAAGGAACCACTTCAGCTAAATCAGATTCCTGAACTACCTTGGTCGACAGTAGCCACTGACATTTTCGAATGGAATGGTCAACATCACTTGGTGTTAGCAGACTCTTATTCTAATTGGTTCGAGAGTAACCTATTTCCCAATTTAGATTCCAGTACTGTCATTACTAAGATGAAGGAAGCATCATGTTGCAGTACATGGTAGTCTGCACAAAGTTATTTCTGACTATGGCACTAGTTACTAGCCAGCAATTCAAAACATTCACAGAAGGGTGGTACTTTATCCATGTTATGAGTAGTCATGAGTACCCGCCGTCAAATGGTTTGGCAGAACATGCAGTTCAAAGTGTGAAACAGTTACAAGAGAAGTCAAAATGAGATAATAGTGATGTTTTCCAGAATCTGTTGAATCTCAAAAATATTCCTTTTGATAAACATGTTCACCTGCCCAGAGACTTCTGTCGAGACATGAACTACCTTACCGCTGAGCAGTAGTTTTTGGTTCCAAGTGCTAAGAATAAGAGATTAGTGAAAGCCCATCTGTTAAAGGAACACCTATTCCAGAAGTCTTATTATGATAAATCCACCAAAAAACAGTCCGTTATGTAAAGGAGAGACAGTAAGAATGCAAACATGCAAAAGTTATGATTGGATTGCAGTCGTGAAGAGTATTTGTCCAGAGCCGTGAAGAGTATTTGTCCAGAGTCAAGAAAATACATTGTGGAATCACAAGGATTATAGTTGAAATCAGAAACATTTGATGCTGGTGTCTGAGCCTGTACCACAGCACCTAGCCTGTGAGAAAGACTCTTTATCTCAGAATGAGTTGTCCAGCGTTCCATTTCCAGAGGACATTCCAGTAGATATCCCTGCTTCTAAGAAGAATCTCGAAGTTCCTGATTTAAGTCGTTCACCAAAAAATGTCCCTGTTGCTAAATCCAGTCCTGAATACTATATTACTAGATCAAGTCACATTTCCAGACTGTTTTACAGATACACGGCAACTTAGACATGAACATTGTGTTTGTTTCTAATGTCTGTATTATTGCTTGTCTTATTCCAATGTCATTTCATTGATGGCAGTCTATTTAAGAGGAAGGATGTAGCTCAATATGTGTGTACAGAATTAAAAAGCTTTCTAGGGGCATGCACAAGTATATAAATACTGAGCACGTGTGAGCCTGACCGCCATTTTGTAGTTAACTATTGAGATGTAAGCATGTATGCCTGTGTTATGTATCTGTTAATCAGTTTGTTTATATTTTGTAATGCTGCTATCCATCCTGATGTGTTTCTATGTAATAAAGCATATAAATGAGCTACCCTGTCTGTTCGTCATCTATACTAGAGAGGGACGAGTGACACATACCCTTTGGAATTTCTTTTGTCCTGGCATCACCTTCCAGGTAGCAGATTCAGCAGCAGATGCAGCAGCTGCCATACTGACTTCTTTGCAGGGCTGTATGCATCAGGCTTATTGTCCAAGTTTTCCCTAAGCCGGAGTGCCTTAGCAAAGGATTGTTTATTTTTGGTTTTATGCTTTTGGATAGCTTCTTCCTGAAGTTCTCATCCCCACATGCAAAATATAGAGCTCTCGATCTTTATGGAAGTCTAGTTATAAGCTCTTTTTCTACTCCTTATACAAGCTTTGTAATATTAAAAACATATTATTGAAGTGTGTAGTCAGAAACTGGTCCATAGCTGTTAGGTTCCTGTGTGGGTTATATAGCCTTTGTAGAGAGGTTCTGCGGGAATAAATGTTCCATTGATTCATCCATGAATTGTTGGCTGAGCAACAGTTTCTTTCCAGATCCCAGTTTCTGCAAACTGCTACTGCTGGCCTGGGTCGCACTAGAAAACAGAAAAGCAGTAATGTAATGTGACTGGTCCACCTTCAGATTGATAAAAGTGACCTGCTTAACTCATGCAAGAGTCACACTCCTCGTTACTACTATAATCTCACTGGTTAACTGTTAGTGGCTTCAAATTAGAACACTGAAGTGTTTTCTTTCTTTACATAGATAAGAATGCCCTGCATTAATAGACATAACTGAAAGATAAGTATGCTGCTTGGTGACTGGACCACCTGTTGTACTTCTGTATATTAAGGTGTGCTCTTTTAATCCAGATCTGTACTGTCTTTCCATTACATACTTTTCACTAGTAATCAGTCTTCCAAGAGGTGGGCTGCATGACTCTCCTATTACTTCATTGTCCTAGCTGTATAAGGCTAATAAGTTTTGCATTTCATTTGCCATATGAAATCCTCATGCATGACAGAATAAAGAAAGTGTTGAGAAGAAAGAAAGGCAGAAAGAAAGTGCATCAGAAAACAAAGCGAAAGTATTAAGTTGCAGAAAGATTTCTGACAGTTTTACAGATTTTCTATGCATGTATGCCAGCCTGTCTAGAATGTTGCAAGAGGAAACTAGACGAATGAACAATTTCAAACAAGTAAATCGAGTATGAAGCTAAGTTGAGGAAAAAGAAGAGGTGTCATGGTCCTGCTGAAGAACAACAGTAATATTATTGAACCTCATATTTATGATAAGGTAAGTATTACGGACTTTGTCTGTTTAAGGATAAGAGATGAAGGACTGCCTTATCAATAGTATGTATATAAAGGGTACAGAAAGCATGGAGGAGGATTTTGAGAATTAATAAATGTCATTTATTCAATAAACATCCAACATGGAATCATAGCATGGGCTTAAATTTGTCTGGGTCAACATGGGAAACTCTTCACATTTGGTTAATCTTTGGTAGAAAAAAAACATGAGACAATTAGTGGACAGACCCATCAAGTTAGACAATATCTTGGACATTATATAACTTCCAAACCACATTAAGACTGCTGGTTATGAATTGTTCTGCCACTTAGGTGGGAATGATCATTCCAGTCACTTCCTGCATCTATTTTTATTTATGTATTGCCAAACAGGCAATAATTATGCAAAAGTGAAAGAACATTTAGCTAATCCATTCACCCATCCACAACCCCCGTTTTCCCATTTTTTGTACATGGGGTTGGGGTGTCACTCAACCAGTGACAATCATCTAGCGCAAATTATTACATCACTGGGTGTCTAGTTCTGCCATGGTTGCTCTTCCATACAGTGGACTCACATACACACTCACAACTATTGCTAATTTAGAGTTTCCAATCCACCTACAGCATGTCTTTAGAATGTGGTAGGAAACTGGAGCACCAAGAGGAGATCCACATGAACACAGGGAGAACATGCAGACTCCATACAGAAGGCACCCCAGCCAGTAATCGAACTGGAGAATCTCTTGCTGTGAGGCAACAACACTGTCTGCTGTGCCACTGTGCCATCCAACCTGCTGCATGGAGGAAAAAACATTGTTTGAGATAGGTTATGCATGAGATATGAAAATAGGTTAATAGACAAATGTTTATGTTTAAGACACAGAATAAATAGTTATCCACTAGTAAGAAGCAATTTTCTTCTACTGTCAATATACAAAAATGAAAAAAAAATAACTGATAATGTCCAGAAATACATAACAGAAGAAATGGATAGTTTGTAGAAATAAGTACTTGAAATCTAAAACTATACAGTCAAGAAGATTAAAATTAGTGCTTAAACTGATGAGAGGGTATGTGTATGAAGAAAATGAGTAAATAATTTACAAGACAACATGAAAATGTTTTTAAATGTACTATAAAGCTTAGAAATCCTGAGCTAGTTGTTGATTATTTCACTGAAAACCAAACCACCAAATACATAGGGAGTCCAATGTCGTAGTAAATGTATGTGCAAATTACATTTTACATTTTTATTATTTATAAAGCAGCAGTGTATTGCCATCTATTAAAATAAGAAGCATACATGTCTTAGATACTGTGGAGTAAATAAAAAATCTTGATAAAATGCATTGTGCAAAAGTCTCAGGCAAAGACAGAATAGCTAATAAAAATTTAAAATTTTTTAAAGAAGTATTGGCATGACTCTGGGACTCATTTTTACAATGTTATAACATCTCACAGATAGTTAATGACTTTAAAATGTGCTATTCTACAACCTGTGTGTAAAAGAAAATATTAAAACTACAGGCATATTAGTGTGCTGCTCAGTAGTGGATAGATTATGGTCTTTTGTCTTGAAGACTTTATCTGAGGTGCTAAACATATCGGATTGCATAATATAAACCTGTCGGACTGCATAATATACATCAACATGTCTATGTAGAAGCTAGATCTGCTACAGATTGCAGTCAGTTTTTTTTATAACATCATAGCAGCTAAATAGCTGAAGATGCAAACTGATGATCTTACTGTATTACTGAATAAAAGGTACAAGATTGGTGCCTCAAACCCATTACTGGGATGCTAGGTATTTGCTTAAGCAAGCAAGAAAGCAAGAACAGATTGAATAAAATACATATCAGAGCAATGTAGTGGGTTGTAGTCAAGGTGTTCCACGGGGCACTGTACTGAGTCTGTATCTGTTTAGCACATATATTTTAGATATTCCATTGGGCATGTTTTACTATCTGTATGCTGATGATCTGAAATTTGGGAAGTATGTTATAAGCAGGGAGGTCAAAAATAAACTTCAGTCATGCCTAAGTAGACTAAATGAGTGGGCAGGTGTTACAATTATGGATGTAAACATTGCCAAAATGAAGCAGATGGCCTTTGGGTCTTCATCCTTGCACTTTTGCTACAACATTGAAAAATGTATTGAAATGGTAAGTCCATTCAAAGGCTTAGATATATGGATGATATCACTCAGTTTTAGCTTTGAAGATTGATAACATTGAGAAGGATTTTAATAAGAAAATTGGTTAACTTAAGCAATCTATAAATGTCATGAAAGGCAGAAATGATGTAAATTATATACATCAGATTAATTAGACATGAGGCCTGATGCAGCAACACCTACACTAAGTGTACACCATTTTAAATGACTAGGTAACACAGGCATAACTCCCACCTTCTTTCTCCTAATTTTGGTTTTCCTACTGATTTTCTTGCAAGCTTAAATATCAAGGAGGATTCATAATGGTTACCACAATGCATAGACTACATCTACACTTAGTGTAATCTTTCTGAGTGGATAAACAGCAGAAAAATATGGTGGGGATGTTGTTGAATACAGATTGTGTACACTTAGTGTAGGCATTCATAAGTCTGGCCCTTCTTGGAGTATATCAGTAGTTCAAGGTTTCCTTACAGTAAATATCAGAAATCAGCCATGGAAAGCATACAAAGGAAATAAACTAGGATTATTTGTAACATGAAGAGACTGTCATTCAAGTAAAGGCTGTGCAAACTAGGACTAATTTCATTAAACAGAGACAGAAGCAGCGCAACTGGTCTTGGTGTTTAAAGCTACACATGATCCTTTTTCATGGGAATGTTAGAACTAAAGTGGAAAAAACAAACAAAAAAGTTAATAATTTCAAATTGTTTCAAACTTTAAAAAAATAACAGAACAGTAAACTGACAATAAGAAAGAGTGCTACATGTCTGGAATTCATTACCTAATGGAGTAAGGGACAGAAACATTCTAAAGTCATAAAAAAGGCAGTAGATGTTCTGTAAGTCTGGATGTTAGCAAGGTTTAGACAGGTGAAAAGGGCCTAATATCCACACCTGAAAAATTTATTAAATTGTGTATTATTGTAATGCTGTTCCAAAGCTTACGTACCGTGATGTGGTTCAGTACAGTCCCAGTCTACATTACATTATAATCACCTTTTTTAACTTTTTTTTTTTTTTTTTTTTTATAAAAAGACATTTTGAGCTCCTAATTAATGGTTACTGGGCATTTTTAAGAAGTAGACTGAGGAATATTACTTACCACAGCATTCTTTTAAGTACCACCTTAGAACTGATATTTGAGTCTAGCTTTCTCATTCATTTAAATATAAGTTTGCCTATGCGCTTATTAAGTTTTAGAAAAGTTTCCCTCTTGAGCATTTCTTAGTGCAGAAAAGAGTAGAACATTCATGCAAAAAGTGATGTACTACATTACCGAAATTTTTATTTGTTTTCATGTCACTTAAATTCTCATGCTCTCATTTGTTAAGTCTCCTAGAAGTTTGTTATGTATACACTTTAGGACATTTATACAGAACATAAACAAAATTTTTATTCGGACAGTATAGAAATGCTTAATATGAAGATATTATATATTTGAAAAACATAGTACATTTACAGGAGTATAAACATAAACATGCAATGTTTCTTACATGGAAAATACCCTCAGATCATAGTTGACCAATGACAGTTAAATGCAATATTTTGTAATATTTTTATCTAAGAAAATGAATGTGTACTGACATGATTTTAAGCTTTGTTCTCTAGCAAAGGTGATGCTGTAATTCTGTGGAAAGAGCTATGTTGTTTTACCCATAGGATCAGTCCTTAAGTTTCCATTTATTATGTCTAACAGTAACCTTCCCAGCCCAGAGCTGAGTATGGAAATTGTTTCTGTATTATAGTCTCTTTAGTTAGATACTTTGTTATAGGAACTTAGGAACGTGCAAATAATGAGCACATGATCACAGGGACCATAAGAGGTATAGCCATACACATCTTTAAACAGATATGCTTAAAAATTATTGTCAACTTTTTCCAGTATTTAATAGTGTCCACCTCCCAAATCAAGTAAGGCTGTAAATGCAAGTAATATTAGCTTTGTGGTTGGTATGTGGTCAGAAATATTTGCATGCCATTATTATTTATTGTGTTATTAGGCAGTTACTCTTAATTATATGTGCAAAGAAATAAAGAAAAATAAGGGCTTTAGTAATGTGTTATGCTTGTATTCATATTATATATACAAGACTTGTGTATCAGATTGTAGTATAATTACTAAAAGACATGTAGATGTTATTATTCAAGTACGGATAGTGTTTGCAACTTGAACCAAGGAGGTTTATGCCATTGAAGCTCTGACATTTGATTACTTCTAATGGATGCTCTTTTAAGATTTTTGGAAGAGACTGTAGAGCATAATAATTTTGCTTCCTGTGACAGAATATTCCAGTGGGCTGGTACAATTTTTGAGAAAATTCTTAGTGTACCTAAGTGTCCCAAAGTAACAGCAGCAGGGTCACCACGACAAAAAGCATAGAATAATGTATTAGTAGAAGGATAAGCGCTTTCAGAAACCAATTTCCTTCATCAGATCCTACCATTAACTGACATGCATATAACGATATATGCTACTTTTAAAATGTCATAAGCCAATCAGCAGAATTCAAATGGCCCATGCAATTTCAACAGCAGATGTCATTTCCTGATACATCATAACACATTCTCAATCCAAATAAAAATATGCATATGTGAAAACACGTACTAAAATATATATAAAATATAAAAACATATAAAGGACATAACCATAACACATAAAAATTGTGTAAAACTTTATAAATGTGTTTAACATAACCATATCACAGTCTTTAAGCATTCAGCACAGGTTTTAAATGAGTAAAAGCATTTAAACCTGGCAGAACATGTGCACATAGTTCTGCTATCCAATATGTTTCCCTTACCTCAGTGGCATTTTGCAAATCTCCTCCCCTAATGTTACTGTTGATGGTATCTATAATCATAAAGGAAAAAACTATGATCAGAGTAAAGTGCTACATGTTGAAACAAAGCACTGTGTTCTAAACTGTTACGTATAGCATATTGATGTTGTAAAATCCTTGTTTAAACATGTGGTTCGTTTTACCTACATAAAAATAAATGCAATGGTTGAACTTAGCAATATATATCACATTTCTAGTAGTGCATGTAGCATATCCTTTATAAAAATAATCCATATGTGTACTTGGATGTAAAAAATTATTTAAAGTATTTATAAAAGGACATGCTTTGCACCTTTTACAAGGGTATGTACATTTCTTTTCTGATGGAAATCTAAAACTATGACTATTAGTTGGTCTGTAGCATAACAGAGCTACTTACTTCAAGTTACTGTTCCTCTTATAACTAAAGCGAGGTACAGAACCAACTATATTCCCTATTTGTTCATCCACTAAAAGCATTTCCCAATTGTCACGTAT
Source organism: Protopterus annectens (assembly GCF_019279795.1). Taxonomy (NCBI): domain Eukaryota; kingdom Metazoa; phylum Chordata; order Ceratodontiformes; family Protopteridae; genus Protopterus; species Protopterus annectens. The sequence goes on from NC_056726.1 coordinate 332,171,979, forward strand.
AATGTTACAAATATATCTACTGTCACTATTATGTCTGTGTGGTACCCTGAAATAAGAGGGACTGAAAGCCCCCCCCCCCTTTTTTTGATTGTTGGCATGCCCAACAGAAAACCATGGTTTCCCCTTATTCCTGTTTAAAACATCTAGATCTCCAGTGCTTGCATATATCTCCTTTTCCTTATAACCACACTCTATCAAATTCTGGACAGTTTTGTCTTTCTGTGACTGAAAATTTTCTTCACTACTACATAATCATTTATAAAATAAATAATTTTATGCGTTTTGTCGTGGTGACCCTGCTGCTGTTTGTTTGAATATTTTTAACATTTTAAGACTTAAAACATTCTAGAATGTGAGAAATAAGATATTGTTATTAATTATCTGCATTAAAATTGTAACATTTCGACGCACAATATTTTAAGTTTGTATAATTGTCACCTGAGCCTTAAAACATACACATATTTTGAGAGCATTGCATGTGTATAGTACTTTATTTTTAAATTAAAACAATTGTATGTTTGTATCCAGAAATCCAGAAATTCATGTTAGCAGTGGATTGTGACTGTGCAGATTATAAATAAGCAAAAGCAAACTCTGCCATTGACATCTTTTTTTTTTGTTTTTGTTTTCCTTTTGTTTGTGTGTGTTTTTTTTAACCAGCGAGTCGAGGAAGTGGAGCAGTAGGCAGCTCGCAGACTGGCGATGCACTGGGGAAGGCGCTTGCATCAGTAAGTAAATATTTGTTTTGCATGCCATGTATTAGCCCCAAATTCATCCTTTAACGCAGCCAGTTAACGTTGGACCTTCAGTCTAAATGATTATTGCATATTACTTTTCGGTATACTTATTCTAATAGCGACTGTACACATATTTGATTTGGTCAGATGATTTTACAAAATCAGTGGCGCAGAGTGCACTGTTAAATTTTAGTGCTGTAATAGGCAGCTGGATATATTGGCTGAAATAAGGCTGCTCAGCCGTGGTAGGTATAAACAGATTTGACTGTATTATGGATTATAAATTGCAATTAAATTACAACTTTCACAGTAGAGAGATGTCTTTGAATTAATAAGTTTTTGATATTGAAAAGATAGTTCAACATTAGTAAGTATTTAGTAATGCAAATTAGTCATATATACAAACCCCTCTGGCTATTTATTTTGTTTCTTTTTAGCTGTATTTAATTTCTGAAAGTCCAAGGGAGCAATGTAGAAGATGTTTGCTGGTGACAGTATACATTTGCTGACTGAATAGTTTGTTTTCTTCCTTTTTAGGTATAGTTTATTAGCTTTTTTTCCCTGAGACTAACACAGGCGGGTTAGTTTATAGGGGAGTAGAATATGGATAGCAGATATGTATTAGAGATCAGTCCATTAAATTTAGATGTGATCAGCTACATTAAGACAGCCGGTGCTGTACTCTGTCATGTTGTAATGCATGTTTACAATTTCAAAGTCCCTTCTTGTCTTAGCTAGGTATGTGTTACTTGGTTGGCAGGTTTATAGCAGTTTACTCCCTTTTGGCAGTTATATTCTCTTTTGTAAATACTGTTGTTTTTAATCTAGCATTTGCCTTTTTACGTGTGTGTGTAATGCTTTAGATGTTTCACTCATGTCTACTGTTGTCCACTTCTGTGTTTGTTCACTTTAGGTTTATGTTTCACAACTTCCCACTGTGTGATTGTAATGTGAATGTTATTCTAACTATTTCTGAGTATTCGTTTTTGGCTGTGATGTGGGTATTATCATCTAGTGTCGTACTCCCTGCTTGCTCTTTCTGACTCATGCCATAAAATAAGATTGTATTGTGTGGGTAATTCAGTGAATTTAAATTATGTACAAAAGTGACTTTTATAACTGGGCAAAGAGCAGAAAAGTCAGATAAATGTAATTGTTTTTCTTTGGAAGACTTTGCTCCCCACTTCATACAAGGGATTATGTCCATCGCACCCCATGTTTATTTATTTATTTATTTATTTTATTTTACATTTGTTGACCGGGATAGTCTGACTGGATATATGTCCATTTTCAGTGGAGGCCCTGGGAGAAAAGCTCCAAGATAGTAATACACATTGAACATTTAGTAAATGCTATTTTCAAGCAGATTACAGTCATAAGCAATACCAACATTTAGTACATATAGTTCTAACTTATTATAAAACACTTTACAAAACATAACATTATTTTCAAAGTTATATGTACATAACATTACATTCAGGTTTAAGACACATTGAGCAGCAGTTATACAATTGTCCCTTCCTGAAATGGAGTGGAAGAAAAAAGTTAGAAGTAGTTGAAGGTAAGGCACCTAAGAAATAGGCAGGTCACTAGTCAGGGGTTAGTGCAAGGACATAACCAATGAGTTTTGAAGTATTTCTTGAGTTTGTTTTTGAATTGAGCTAGTGAGGGTTCTAGGGTCAAGTCAGCTGGGAGCCTGTTCCATGTTTTTCCAAAGGAGTTGGCAAACAGAGAGTCCCCAGCTGAGTAGTTGGATTTGTATGTTTGAACTAGGAGTCTAGTGGATGATCGCAGTGGCCAGGTGCTGGTGTAGGGGCTGATAATATTTTTTAGTGCAAGTGTATTTTCTGGTTAGTAAAGGACTTTATGTGCCACTATTAGCTGGTTAAACTGCAGTAAGCTAGGCAGTTCAAGACATCCTAGGCGATTTAGGTTGTGAAAGTGGTGTGTCCGGTAGGCTGTGCCAGTAGCAAATCTGGAAATGTGGTTATAACAGGATGATAGTTTATTAAGATCTGTTTTGTTTAAGCTGGAGAGTAGAGGTGAGGCATAGAGAAGAGTTGATAGTAGATGGGAATGGGCAATTGCAGTCCTAGCAAGTGGGGTAAGGAAAGGTTTGATTCTGTAAAGAGAGCCAAGTTTTTTATTAATGGTTTTGATAGTTTGATTGATATGCGCATCAAACTTCAGGTTGTTATCAATTATGACACCCAGTAGTTTAGTTTGGGCTTCTGGGGAGATGGTAGTGCCATTGTTAGTGGTTATGTTGAAGTATGGCAGGGGGGTTCGGCATGTGGGGGAGAAAAGGAGCAGCTTAGTTTTGTTGGGGTTTAGGATTAGCTGTTGACTGGAGAGCCATTTTTCCACTGTATTGAAAGTATTTTGAGTTAATCTGAATAAAGTAGCTGGTGAGGTGTCAGAACAAATCAAGGTGAGTCATCCGCATATTGAATGCAGGTAGCATCTGGGATGACTGAATGAAGGTCGTTGATAAAGATGGAGAAAAGAAGGGGTCCTAGTATCGAGCGCTGGGGGACTCCTAATGTGATGGGTAGGCGAGCTGATAGCTTGTCCTGCCATAGGACCGCCTGTTGCCTGCCCTACAGGTAGGATTGAAACCATTGGAGTGTGTGGTTGTTTAAGGAGAAGGCCTTCAAGGTATTTATAAGCATTTTGTGGTCAACCATCTCAAAAGTCTTGGATATATCTAGAAAGAGTGTTGAGGGTAGTTTGTTATTATTGCGGTTGTGGTTAATGACGTTAGAGAAAGAGAGGAGGGCAGAAGTAGTACTGTGGTGTGGCTTAAAGCCATGCTGAAAGTTTGCCAATAGCTTGTTCTGTGGTGAGGTAGTGCATGAGCTGTATGTGTACACACTTCTTCATCATTTTAGCTAGAGGTTACAGAATAGCTATAAGTTTAAAGTTTGACAATTCAGTGGAGCTCCCTCCTTTGTGGAGAGGTATGACATGGGAGAGTTTCCATATAGTGGGTACAGTAGCTTCAGATATAGCTCTGTTGATCAAGATTAAGATAGAGTATGCTATGGTGTCACAGCCTTTTGCAGATAGTCTGCTGGGAAGAGGTCGGCAGCCAGGGTGGTGGGTCTTAGTTTCTTAAGTAGGGCATGAATAAGTTTAGTAGGAACAAGTTGAAAGGTAAAGTATGTTTGGGTACTGGGTGTGGCTGCATTATAATTAGAGCCATTGGGAGAGAGTTGACTGGCTAGAGACTGGATAGTCTCTGTGAAGAAGCTGTTGAAGTTATTAGCACTGTCTCCTGGGGATTTATGTTGGGAAGCTGAGGGGGTTGCAGTGGCGGTTTGGCTGGGGTGGATTAGTTTGTTTATTCCTGCCCAGAACGTTTGAGGTTTGTTTTGGTGTTTTTGCAGTAGATGGTAACAGTGGTTCTTTTTGTCTAAGGTTATGGATTTTTTGGTGTCATTCTTTAGCTGTCTGAATCTTAGTTTATCAAGTGGGGCTTTTGTTTTTCAGTAGGTGGCCCATGCTTTGTTTCTGAGTGAAATTTTGGTTTTGGTATCTTTAGAAAGCCATGGTGCGATATTAACTTTGGTTCTAACAGAGCGGCTGGGAGCATGGGAGTTAAGAATAGCAAGGAATCTGGTACCTAATGTTACCAATTACAGTCAACTATGGGATCGCTATGCCTTAGGGTAGGGAAAAATACACATACATACACAAACACGTGCACCATAGCAGCAGCAGCAGCAGTGTGACCTTCACTGGACATCTTTGCTAATCGATAAGCTTGATGTGTTCTCTAGGTCTGGGTTTTCCTTTGGGGCCACAGTGATAAATGTTTCTATGAAGGAGACCACCCATGTTGGTGAGCTTGGGATTCTGTGTTGCTTTTACTGTGGATGAGTCTCCTCATACTAGAAATGAAAGTTGTGTACTTACCATAATGAAATATCTAGATGAGGAGCCCCATCCTTGGTAATATAACCACCCAGCATCCCCTTCCCTTGCTAACTTGCTCTGGAGGTCAGTTTTCTTATTGCTGCCTTGCAGGTATTATAGAGATCTGGACTGGAATGTCCTGATACAGAGTATTATGAATTTATTGGGAGGGACTAGTAGCCTCAGAAAGCTATAGATGCCAAGCTGCATATGGTCAGTAATGCTGTTACCAGGGATGGACCTGCTCTTCGAGATGTATTGTTTTTTAAATATATAATTTTCATATTTGTGCTAATGGTGGTGTGAATTGACCTGTAAGCAAAACATAGCTTGTCTAATTGCCCATTGGGATGTTATTATTTATTCAATATGTCTAATTCTCAAATTTATGGAAGCAATTGTAGATTTACCCTATTTACTCTGTTTCTGAAAGAATATGCCACTTGTAAAGCTGCAAACTGTATATGTTCTGTTACTTCTTCATATAAATTTATATAAATTTGAATTTGATTTGACACATAACAGTTTACTTACCAGTATACATTGTTATAGTAATAGAAATTTAAAAATTTTGTCAAAAGCTTTTGTTTGATGTAATTACATGTGGATCTTTTTTTTTCATTTAATCTTCTTCCCCACATAGATTATTTGCTTGTCTTCTGGTGATGTAGTGCTGAAACAGTTCTATTCTATTTTTCCTCTTTTTTATTCAGATTTATTCACCGGACCACACAAACAATAGCTTCTCATCAAATCCTTCAACACCGGTTGGTTCACCACCTTCTCTCACAGGTAATGATGACTGTATGACAACATAATCTGAAAAAGAAAGCAGCATTGAACCTCATTCAAAAAAAAAAAACAAAAAAAACATCACTAAGAAAAGTGCTGGCATGTTTTTATGCAACATGCTAATTATAGTGTGTTCCTAAATGATAGTCTGTGGGCCACCTGTACTGTAACAGACCTTTTGTAAGGATGACCCAGCAAGGTGTGTGTTGCACTGTGCTCTTCAAACACAGAGGCAGAGAGGTACAGAGTACTACACCTTTAACCTTGTAGCCCATGTATACTGTTGATTTAGTAGCCCTCTAACTTGAATCATAGTAGGTTCGATTTTATTTCTTTTTATTTTATTTATTTGACATTTGTTTACCAGGAAAGTGCAACTGGGTGCGAACCCATTTTCATTGGAGGCCTGGGGAGAAATGCTCCACAATACAATTTAAACGTAATTTGTTAATTTCATTTTTTTAATTTAACATTTATTTACCAGGAAAGTCTGACTTGGAATGAAGCCAATTTTTAGTGGAGGCCTGGGGAGAAATGTTCAAGATGCAATTGCAATCAACATTGGTTACAAAGCTTAAAACAATCACACAGGAGTACAATGTGTGGATACAATAAACAAAGAAAATAAGCAAATATAAAGCAAGCAATAAAGCTGAGCATATATTATAAAGAAGATAGAAGAGAGTTCCTAATATATATGTCACATTATAATGCATGAAAAATATATTGCAGAATAAGTAGTAAGTCATAAAACTGTATACACTTTCTGGCAAGAGACTTGCGTATTAAATTTCAGTTATGATTTCTGGGATAGATAAAGGTTAGTGTAAGAATAGAGAGAAGGAACATTATAAGGTTAAGGAATTATAGAAAGGTTAGTCTACAAAGTAGGTCATGCAAAAAGGGAAGTGGAATAGATCAAGGAAAAGTCTATTAAGACTGGAGAAAAGGGAATAGAAAAGAGTACTAAGATCGTGTGGAGCATGGACAGATCCAATTACTGGTTAGATGTTCCTTCAGCCTAGACTTGAAGGAGTAGTAGCTGGGTATAAGTCTGATTGATTCTGGAATGCTATTCCATGGTTTGGCAACAGAGCGAGAGCACAGACCAACCCTGTTAGAACTTTGAGGTTTGAAATAGACGGTAGATACTTGTGAGAATAGTGTAGACCACGAGATGGAATATAATATTGAAGTATTGATGATATAGTTTGTGAAAATGAGTTGTAGTACAATATTTTGTGTTTTAGTGTTATTAGATTAAAGGTGAGAAGGTGGAGTAGTTTGATCCAATTTAGGGACTTGAGAGCAGAGCAATGGTGAGAGCAGTGGGCCTGCCCTGTGGCAAATTTATTATAACATTGGCTAAGTTTTGCTTTGAGGGAAGAGTGAATATTGGTTAGGATAGGTGAAACATATAGAAGGGAGGGTAAGAGATAGGTGGTGGCAAGGGTTACTCTTGTGGAGTTGGAGATGAATTTATTAGCCCTATACATCATGCCCAATTTTTGATTACTTGTTTTTATGTTGTTGCTAATATGCAGGTCAAATTTAAGATTGTTGTCAATAGTTACATCTAACAGTTTTGTGTGTGAAACCACATTGACTGAAGTATTGTTTAGAGAAGTAATAGCAAAGCTAGAAGTATCTGGAGAAAATTGTTTTGGTAAAAATAGTAGAAGTTTAGCGTTTTTTGGGGTTAAGATGGTTGTTGAGGTAAGACTCAATGGAATTGAATGCTTCTTGAGTTAAGCTCTGTAGATGAGAAAGATTCATGGTAGAGGAGATTAATCTAGAGTCACTGGCATATTGCATAATGGTGGCTTGTTTGGTGGGTAGTATTAAGATGGTTAATAAAAATGTTGAAGAGGAGTGGACCTAGTATTGAGCCTTGGGGTACCACACTTCTGACTGGTAAGTAAGGAGAGAAGATAGAGTTCTATTTGACAGATTAGCATTTGTTAGAGAGATAGCTAATGAACCATTGTAAGAATGCTTCAGTTAAGCCCAGAACAGATAGTTGGGATAAGAGTTTGGGTGGGAAACAGTGTCAAAGACTTCGGATAGATCTTAGAACCGAGAAGAGACAAAGTTTCCTGAGTCACAAGCTTTGTTGACAGTGTTAGTAAAGGATAGTAGGGCAGTGATAGTGTTGTGTGCTGGTGTGAATCCATGTTGGGTGGGAGAGAGATTATTGTCTAGTAGGTATTGAAAAAGTTGTTTATGGATTTATTATTATTTATTTATTAATTTAACATTTGTTAACCAGGAAAGTCCGACTTGGAACGGAGCCAATTTTCAGCGGAAGCCCAGGTAGAAATGCTCCAGATGCATGTCTTTGTAACATGGATACATTTTTCTAGAAGATTTGATAGTGGTGAAAGAATAACAATTGGCCTAAAGTTAGTATTTTAGATTTAGAAGAGTTGAAGTTCATGTTTTGTGGGAACTCAGTTTCACACCAGTATGCAGCATGTAATGTTTTGAGTTGTAGATGGGGGTTGTAAAGCTAGTACTATGGTGACAGCACGGGCAACATGCGATTAGTGTCTGTGCATTTACAAGAAGAAAGGGATACTACTGCTGTGGCAATCTCAAAAAATAAAGGATGATAATCTGTGCATTGAAAAAAGCCCTGTCTTGCCATTTTCAATTTGCAATTATTTTTTAATAAAATCGTTTTGTATGATGCACGTGGGTGTGTTATCATTCTGTATGGTGCATGTGGTTGTGTTCACCTGAGAATTTTGGAATAACTGAGTGAAGATTTGTTGACACCTCTGAGTACTTTTTTAAAAAAATCATAGGAAGAATGCATAGTAATTAAGTACCAGGATGAGGGAAGACATGGTAACCCTTCATTAACACATAAGCAAAGTAGAGGCTGGAAACTGTGGACAATACAGTGTGGCCTTGGCTGTGAGAAATGTATGGAAACGTCTGAAAGAATGAAACAAATGACTGTATGTGTAAAGGGAAGGTAAGCAGAATTGTCACAGCAGCATGGATTCAGACTTATAAAATGATGTCAGATAAATCCAATATATTTTCCTGACTGGATGACTCTAAATAACCAGGTCAGGAATAAAGTTCCAGATGTTGTCTACATAGAATTTAGTAAGATGTTTAATGGAATCTAACAGAACTACACCCTCCAAGAAAAGGCAACTTAGCAAACTAGGTGTGACTCATGGTTCCCAGACTATAGATGAGGCAGGAGAATGAGAGGCAAGACACAGCGGATGATTTATGTAAATCAGAGTGCACTTTGAACAATACAGTATTACTAGTGAAGTAATACATGATTCATTTTTGGAACGATTTCTTTATAATGTTTTTAAGCAGTTTTATTGAGGAACTAGATGGGGAAAGTACACCTCTTTGCTGATAGCTGAAAGATCTACAAGCAGACTGTGTGGGGTAAAAAACATAACAAAATGTGCTTTGTAGGTTTGTAAGAATGGTAAAATGTAGCAGACTTAATTCAGCCCGAAGTAATGTATCTGGGCAAAATACTTCAGAAGAATACACAGCTGAGAGGTTGAGAAGGAACTAGGAACCTCAAAATGCCAATGCATATGGTTCTCTCATGTCCCATATTTATTCATTTATTTAATTTATTTGTATTTGTTTACCAAGAAAGTCTGACTAGGCAAGATAGCTCCTTTTCAGTGCAGGCCTGGATAGAAAAGCTCTGTAAAAGACAAAGTTAATAACAACATGGAATAAGTAAAGCACTGACATTTTACAGTAATTTAAGTAGTCCCTGCCTGCTCCCCAACACATAATTACCTTTTATCTTGTCATATCTCTCACATTTGTTATGCAGTTCAGGGATAAGAATGGATTAGAACTGAAGAAGATGAGGCAGAAGGAGGTCAATAAATAGGATGGTCTAGGAAAATGTAGAGGTAAAAAGGAACAGGGCAGGAGTATGAGTAGAGGTTAAAGAGGAATACACCAAGTCTGATGTAATAGAGTAAGGAGGGAGATGAAGATGCAGCCACAAAAAGGGAGGCCAAGGAAAAAGAAGTCAAGACAGAATGACAGATGCAGACAGCAATGACAAGCGATGAAAGGGAAAGCGTGCCAGTTGTGGCCATGCTAGAATCAGTGTAGGAAATGTGTAAGGAGGAATACTCAGCAGGCTGAGGGTGGCAAAAGAAACAGAATAGTAGAGGGTGTTTTAGGAAGAGCACAGGAAAGATGAGAAGGGGTCAGATGCAACATAATGAGGGAACCATCCCCACAAGAGAGAGAAGGGCTGGGTGATGGAAGTGGGAGGGGACAAGTTATAGATATGGTGTATAGTCACTTGTGGAAGTGTTAGGGGAGAAGTTGTAGATAAGTGGTATAGTCATGTGTGGAAGTGTCAGGGGAGAAGTGGTATAGTCATGTGTGGAAGTGTTAGGGGAGAAGTGGTATAGTCATGTTTGGAAGTGTTAGGGGAGAAGTGGTATAGTCATGTGTGGAAGTGTCAGGGGAGAAGTGGTATAGTCATGTGTGGAAGTGTCAGGGGAGAAGTGGTATAGTCATGTGTGGAAGTGTCAGGGGAGAAGTGGTATAGTCATGTGTGGAAGTGTTAGGGGAGAAGTGGTATAGTCATGTGTGGAAGTGTTAGGGGAGAAGTGGTATAGTCATGTGTGGAAGTGTCAGGGGAGAAGTGGTATAGTCATGTGTGGAAGTGTCAGGGGAGAAGTGGTATAGTCATGTGTGGAAGTCCAGGGGAGAAGTGGTATAGTCATGTGTGGAAGTGTCAGGGGAGAAGTGGTATAGTCATGTGTGGAGTGTTAGGGCAAAAGTTATAGGTAAGTGGTATAGTGTGAGGCCGGAATTGTGAAGCAACAGATCTAATGTGGGGGCAGAGAAGAGGGTTTTGGCTGTCTGGGACTCAGTCACTAAAAGGTTAAGGGTCTTATTAAGGGAGAGGAGACAGAGCATATTTCAGTGATACACTTATTAGGGTTTAGACTTAGTAAGACATGGTGGTCATTAAGTTGGATGGATGGATGCATATGGTGCATGTAGACTTAGTAACCTGTCAGAAGAGGCAGCTGAAAAGAAAGCAGGCAGGGGAAGGGATGTAGCAGAGATAGATCTCAGGAGAAAGAGTGGCGGTCTAAAAGTGCTGTTCTGAGTTTTACCTGTGCTGGCAGCCAGAACAGTGAGGAAACAGAGGAGAGGAGAGAGAAAAGATTGATAAGGATAATGGCTGCCTGTGGTACTGGACAAGGGAGAAGGGTGTAGCACTGGAATTAGGATGTGGGTATTCAGAAATGAGAGACCAGTATACCACATTTTAGCTAATATGGCCTAGTGCCGAGATGAAAAGGCGCAGATCGACTTTCATATTTTTCCAGTAAGATGATAGGGAGTGGGAGTGTGACAAAGCAGAAGAAGGTACTAGGTATTTTGACAGGAGACAAAAGCTGAAAATAGAGGGGAGTGTAGCAAAAGAACAAACAATGATGTATTGGAACATGTCTGGTGTGTATATTCTTAACACTGATAGGAGTCTGGGTATGAAGATAGAGAACTGTAGGGCGAGGTGCAGTTGGGGATGCCCAGATTCTGTTGCTATCACAGAAACATGGGGTAGTAAGAAGAGAGGGTGGGACTTGGAGATGCCCGTGTTTACACTGTTCGAGAATGACTGGGAAGGGAGAGATGCAGGTGGAGAAGCACTCTGCATAAAGAATAATTCAAGTGTGAGGTCAGAGAGCAGAAAGAGCACCTCTCCATGAATGGGGCAAGAAAACAGGTATAATCACAACCTTGGTTAAATGACCTTATAGTTCAGCTAGAGAAAAGAGGGAGCTAGTGGATCAGTACAGTGTATTGTCCCCAGACAATTCAGTGGTGGAAAATGAGAGACTAGAGAATGAAAGTGTAAGGTAGGAGGAAGACAGTAATACTCCTGGTGAAATCTGAGACTGCTAGCAGCTGACTGGGAGATTCCAAGCTCCAAGGTGAAGGGAGCAGGAGTCATGTGAAGTCCTGAACCATGAGTGGCTCAGCCAGTTGGTGTGAGACAGGATACAGATGTGGGTATGGTCCTAATTATTTCAGAACAGGATTATGAATGCTCACATGGAGTCACCATTAGTTAACACTGTAGTTTGAATGGGGAATGGTCAGAATTCACACACAGTAACAACAGTATAGATTTTAGGAGAGCTGGAGGCAAGGTCAAAGATGAGTTAGGAGACTGGAAACAAAGTCACATGCTGTGGCAGTAAGTCAGGGGTTGAGAACTCAGGAACACAAGCAAGGGTCTGAGGAAGAGGCTAAAAGGCAGAAGGAGTAGAATGCCAGTGTGGCAGCTTAGGCATATGAGGCTAGTAAGCTGCTAAGGCAATGGGTAGGGCATATTGGAGGTGGAGCAGAGGGCACGGGAAGGAGAAGGAGGCACACGACAAGGTGACAAGCTGAAGAGCGATAAAGGAGGTGAGGGCAACAAAGGCACACATTAAATGGCAGTTGGCAGAGTGGATTGCAAAGGAGAATAAAGGCTTTCTGATGCATACAGCAGAAGAGTGGAAAGAAAGGACTGTCCTGGCCAGACTGAAGAAAGTGTCAGGAAGTTCCCCCAGAGCAGTGAGAAAAATACAGCCACTGAATGAATGCACTATTGAATGCTTCACAGAGGAAAACAAGGATATGGGGGGGGTGATGTTCTAAGCAAAGTGTAGACAGCAGTGGATACACACTAGGATAGACAAGGAAATGTGTAAAGAAAACCATCTCCCATAACAGAAGAAACTAATGAGGTAATTCCTTGTGAATCTGACAAGTTTGCTGACAGATCCACTGACAGAGATCTTCAACCAGTCACTAAAGACTTGAAAAGAGAAACTAATGTACTCAAAAATGGGTAGGCATGAGCAGGACAAATCTGGAATCTGCAAACGTATCACCTGTTAAGAGACATGACAGGGGACATCATGTAGAAAATTTGATTTTCTCTCCATGAATGGTTACTGTCCCAGATGACAATCATCTCAATGACTACAAATAAGATGGGGTCTTGGCAAGAATATGCTTTCTGTCAGATTTGTTCCATTTCTATTACTAGATCACTAGCATGACAGGAGAATGTTGGTAGACATGGTCCCCTTAGACTTCACCAGGACATTTGGCTTGGTCTCATATTGGTGGCTGATTGGAAAACTGGAAGTGTTGCTAATGGGAGGTAAGAAATGGTTATCTGCTTGGTTGAAGGGCAGAACACAGACAGTTGTGGTGAGAAGGACAATGTCAACAATAATAGTTAATTACTGGGTACTGCAGGAGCCAATCCTAGTTCCAGTCAGTCAGTATTTTTGTTGCAATCATACCTGAGTGAACAGAGGGCAGGGTTATCCCAATCACTGATGACTAGAACGTGGAGAGAAGCATCCAAGGTATGAGTCAGAAAGGCTGAACAGAAAGTTTGAAATTGTGGTTCATTGCAGATAAATACAGAGAACTGCATATGGACTACAGCAAACCTCATGTGATGTATCTGCTGGATGCAGTGGATCTGATGACAACAGTGCAGGAAAAGGAGCTGCGAGTGTTTATCACACCTGGACTGGACAATCAGGAGAAGAGTGAGTGGTCAGTGGCTGTAGAAAACAGAATGCTGGAGCATATTCTCAGATGCATAGTCTTCAGAAACAAAGGGATAAACTGTCATTCTTCCAGGTTTGGATCAGACCATACTTTGAGCTCTGGAATCCATATAAGGAAAATGGGCATGAGGCTGTTGGAAGACATCCAAGGAAAACATAGAGAAAGGTGCATAGCAAGGAGGAAAAGGATGTCGCTAAATACTAAAGGAGATGCATCCTTCTCACTGGAAATCAGATGAGACAAAGAATATCAGAGAGTGCATAACCTTATATATGAAGGGGTCATCTTGTACAGGAAGGGACAGAGGAGGAAGCAGGGGGCACATGCAGTTGACTGAATGGATTAACTACTCCTGGCTCTGCTAAAGTACTTCTCCACAAAGAAGGTTGTGGATTTATGGAAGTGGCTACTATAATGGATTGTGGAGTGGGAATCTGGGGGCTAAACATATGCAGATATGTGGTGAGAGGGTCTGAAATAGAGGGGGAGGTAGGCTGATAAAAGCACTTAAAGCGCAGATTAGGTAGTCCTTGTCTGCTGAAAATGTAATGGTGACAGCGGGACCCCTCTTTCTTAGCTACACACTCCAACACCCTCATGGCCTCCTCCGATGCCTTTCGTACTATGACATACTTAGGCAGAGTTGACGTTAACATTGGTCATGCTGATCACTCCAACACCCTCATGGTCTCCTCCGATGCCTTTCGTACTGTGATATACTTAGGCAGAACTGACGTTAACATTGGTCATGCTGATCACTCCAACACTCTCATGGTCTCCTCTGATGCCTTTCGTACTATGACATACTTAGGCAGAGTTGACGTTAACATTGGTCGTGCTGATCACTCCAACACTCTCATGGTCTCCTCCGATGCCTTTCGTACTGTGATATACTTAGGCAGAACTGATGTTAACATTGGTCTTGCTGATTTGCTGATGCCCATGATGAGTATATAGTCAAATGAGTTGCATTAATGTTCTCAAATGAAAGAACAGTACATTAAAATGAGAACTGGGAAGTGCTGTAAAGCTTTTTTATAATATTAATTTCATTATTTCAGACCCTCATACTAAGCCTAGAGTACTTGATAACAGTTTTCACTCTTATTCACAAACACTGGCTAATGTACAATGTATGTACTGTACCTATGTAACTAATGTCTTTCGGCTTTTCCCTGTTAGGGGTCGCCACAGCGGAACTCCAGTCTGCTAATGATTGGCAGTGGATTGTACAGTGCCGTGTTGCCAGCCCGACACCCAACCTTCAAAGAAGGCACACCCATTCATGCACGCACCTACCTGCATATCTTTAAACATCACTCAACCACAGGGAGGACAAGCAGACTCCACACAGAAGTAGCTCCAGCCGAGAATCGAACAGGAGAACCTCTTGCTGTGAGGCAACAATGCTAACCACTGCACCACCACGGCTCTATGTACTGTACCTATGTACTATGTATGTATTCTACCTATGTTCCAAATTTCAGCTCTACGCCACAAATCTATTAATTACCTTTATTTTTAAATTAATGTTTTCTTGTTTCTTCTCTCCACTGTAACTGTTGATGTGCTGCATACCACTGTAAAAACATGTCTCTTGTAATTTGTGTGTATACTGATCATGTCTAAATATCTAAATGTATCTGTAATTATTTTTCTGTGTGGAGCATTTCTCCCCTGGCCTCTGCTGAAAAAGGGCCTTTTCGGCTCAGTCAGACACCCCTGGTTAACAAATGTAAAATACATAAAATTAATAAGTAAAATAAATATTAAGACAGCATTACGGTCCTATTAAGTAGAATTTAACTGATGCATATAAAGAAACATAATATGCAGTTCCTCCTGGATTACATAGGCAGTCTTGCTTTATAATAGAAGGGTGTTTTTCTGGTATTCATTTTGCCCACTTTTGATGCCTATATTTTGTACCTACCAATTGTGCAGCTCAAGAAAAAAGTGTGATACATGTGCACTTAACTAATATGGAGATGAGTTGTTCTACTTTTATGTTATAGCAGTACATGATTTCTAACCTTTGTAATCAGTGTGTGAGAAAAGGAAAATAAATTGCTTATTTGTTTTGCTCATTTAACTTGATACAATTAGTAAATGCAAATCTAATGCTCCCTTTGTTCTCATTAGCAGGCACAGCTGTTTGGTCCAGGAATGGGGGACAGGTACCATCATCTCCAAATTATGAAGGTCCATTGCACTCTTTGGTAGGTTTGGTATAATCTGTAAAAATGTGTTTGTGTTTGACTGTTTATTCCTGTCTTGTTCCAAGTGAAATGCCCATTGTCTTTATTTTCCAGCAACAGGTATCTTTCTAAAAACTGGCCTTTTGGAAAATGGCAGGTCCTCAGTTAACACATATTTGTGTTGCAGTGTGATAGGTGCCACCACAGGGGTTGTTGTGTAAAATTGTGTTCAGTCAGTGTCTCTCCTGTAAGGCAGGGACTTGCACAAAGTCAAGTGAAATGCTGGGTTTTCTTTTGGGTATATTGTTTCTCTGAACTCATTTTATGAGACAGTTTCTCAATCGGTGAGAATGTTAATGTTTGTGAGTAATGTTTTATTGCAGGCAAAAAGCTAACTTACAAAGTTTGTTTTGTAGGTAGCTTAATTTGTTTTTTTTTTTTTATATGAAATACCACTTTCTAGTGTGTTTAAAGTTTTTTTTCCCGTTTGACATGCAATTGAAAACAAAAACGTTGAACTTGTATATTCACTGTGTCAGTGCGTCCTTTACATTATTTTCTGAAACATTGTCATTAAGTCAAACCTGTTGTTTGGCCAAGGACCTTAAATGTCCAGCATGCTAAGTTTTCAGTCGTATTTTAATTTCAGAACTGGGTCTTTTTGGACCGTATTTTATATATATATATGTTTATCTAGCTTGTGTCCTGAGCATATATCATCATGTTAGCCCCTTTACATTTTTCTGATGGCCTGAAAATTTCAGGCTTCATTGACCTATGAGTTAATGAAAAGCTGCTACCAGAACTGAGCTTTATTATTATTTTTGTTTCTGATCATCTAGACCTTTTGATACCATAGACAAGGATATCATTCCTCTTGTTGCTTGTTACTGTACCCTTCCCCTAAACTGTCATTAGACACAATGAATGTTCACTTACGCCTCCAAAGGCATGGGATGTCTTTTTCTAGGGAGTGTGGCCTTACCTAGATCTCACTAAACATGAGACGTCTTTTTTCAAGGAAATGTAGCCTTGCTTAGGCCTTCCCATATGGAATGTCTTTTTCTAGGGAATGTAGCATTTCAGCTTTCCTTGAAGGATCATGGGTGTTGTCCTCAATTAGCCTATGCAGAAAAGTCTAGGCTTCTGTATATTTTTTTCGTGTCACTTAGCTAAGGAAAGATTTCATTATAAATTTGGAATTCTTTAATTTTAATATCTGTCGTTAATTTAATATGTATATATGTGTGCATTTTTTTATGGATTTCTTTGCTAAGCTAAGTAAACTTGATTCAAGAATGTTTTTCAGTTACAGTCATTTACAGTAAAGTAACAAAAAAGGCAAAATAGCAATGACAAACAACAGACCTGCATATAATTAGTATTGTGCAACATGGTACAAGTTGACTACCACATGCTTAACAGTAATAAAGGGTTGTGTGTGCCCACTTTTTAGGCATTTGCTCTTTATTTCTCCTTTCTTAATTATTAACGAAGTTAGGCCTCTGAAGATTAAGCAGCTTGTCACTTTTGCTGCAGCTGCAGAATTAAGGTCATTCTCCTCCCTTTATCTCTACACTACTTTATTCCTTAATTTTGAGTGAGTGTGTAATGCTATTAACATGGATTTTCTGTTCTGGAATTCTGTAGTACAGTACTCAGAAGGAATGTCTTTGGCATGAAGTCTGCATGTCCTTCTTGTGTCCTTGTGGGGTTTTCTTAGTACCCTTGTTTATTTTCACTTCAAGAACTGTATTAAAATGAATAGTGATGGAACAATTTAATAAATGTTGAGCTGATATTGCCTATTTCTGGTCCTTAACTGGATTTTAGCACATACCTTTGGCAACTTGATGATGGACATATTGTTAGGGACATGCAAACATTACTAAACAAGCGATCACAGGAATTATTAGATGCCGACCCGTACACAGTTTTAAATATGTACATTTAAAAGAAGCCACCATTGTTTATGAGCACTATTTATAATCACCCCAAAAACAAGCACAGCCAAATGTGGTAACCCGGGGGGGGGGGGTCTACCCATCTAGTCACCAAGACTAACTTTAAAGGTTGCCATGGTAGTACTGTGTTTGACCTGTAGAGGTAAATTATTCCATAACCTGGGAATAGATCGAGTTTGGAATCTGACCATGAAGGAAATCTTGTATATTTACTGGTGCAGATTTAACTTCCTAGTTCAGATATTTGCCACTACTTTGTGAAGAAATAGGAGGTCAAGTACAATTGAGTCTTTCATGGCTCAAAAAGTAAGATATATGTCATGTTATAGCAGGTGGTTCACTACTGATTATAAGGAAAGTTGTGCTAATTTGTTGCGATACTTGAATGATTTAAGACCTTTAATTTTATTGGCTAGAAACTTTTGGAGCTTTTCCAGTTGAGTGATTTGCTTTGATTTTTACACACAAAGGGGCTATTGTATTCGATTATGGGACTGATAAGGGTCTGTACAGGGGTAAGATGATTTCCTTGGATCTTGATCATTTTCCCTTGGAAATTAACTGGGCTAGATAGAAGGATTTCCTAATTATGATGGAAACATGATTAATTTTCCCTTGGAAATTAACTGAGCTAAATAGAAGGATTTCCTAACTATGATGGAAACATGATGACTGAATAAGAGAGAATTGTCCATATAAGGATCCAGGTCTCTTATGACCATATCTGTTTGAAGAGGAGTATGATTTATAGTATGTAAAGTGTGGGACCAGCTTTTGTGACAAATGTACTATGCTGCACTTTTTTGCATTTAGACTGAGATTGCTTTCAGTACACCAAATGTAGCTATTCCTGTTCTTGCTGGAACTGTTTAGTATAAGTGGATGAGCTGATAATAGTGCCCACTTTGTTGTTATCAGCAGACTTAGTCAGCCACACTTCTGGGATATATGCTTGAGTATCTCCAAAATAAATGCTAAAGAGGAGAAGGCCCAACTCTGAACCCCAAGCTAACTCACTAGTTACAGTTTTAGATTCAGAGATGGTTCTTGCAACTTTGACAACTTGGGATCTATTGTATAACCAGTTTGTGATCCAGCAGGCAATGTTCTGGGTTATTTTTAAGTGTATTTAATTTTCAATAATATCAGCACAAAGGATAGTGCTTGAAGCCTTGACCAGATTGAGATAAGCAGTATGCACTGAGAAACCATTTGTCCATAGCTTCTGTAACCCTTTCAGAGAAGTTTAGTTGATTCAGGAGACTGGACCTCCCCTTCACAAAACCAGACTTATTGAGGGATAGATCATTTGTTCATATTAGTGAGTCCTGCTGTGTGCATAGAGAACTGGTGATATTAATGGGCTTATAATACTTGGGTCTGTCAAAGAGTCGGCCTTGTCTTGGGATGGCAGAACGGCTATTCTCCAAATGTCAGTCACAAACCCTGAGGTTAGGCTGAGATTGCTCAGTTTGTAGAGGTCTGGATAGTGCACAACCATCATTGATAAAAAGGCAGCCTGGTATATTTCCTGGTCCCCTGAAAATAATATTTTAAGCCTTCAACAGGATTTCTGAGACTTGTTCCAAAGAGATTTCAGGGAGAACTAATCTTTCAGGGATAATGGGAGAAACAATGTGGGTATGAGGGATAAAGTTATCAGAAAATTTATCTGATAAGATATTGGCAGTATCCTAGGGATCATAATATGTGATGTTGTTATTATGGATGACGTCAATGTATTTTTGGTCATTTTCCTTCATTTCCTAACATAACTGAAGAACAACTTAGGTCTCCTTTGGGATGCGTTGGTTACCTTCACCATAGCTAAGGAATTCAGCACTATTACACATCAGGGAATAATTGCTAAAACGTTACTTGCTTACCATACAAACTGTAATGGGGGAAACTGCTTAAGCAACAGAATACAGCAAGTGAGGGTTGCATAGGGGTTTACCTGTTTGTCCTGATAAAGGTAACCAATGGTCTCCTACAGAGCTCTTAAATGGGGCCACTTTTTAAATTGTTTTTCTCAGATGTGGAAATGGAAAATAGACTCTAAATGACAAAATATGCTGTTGATTATAAAATGGATAACATGAGTATTTCAGTAAAAGATGCACAAATTCTCTCTGATGGGCCACAGAAATACATGCCTAGTACAGTAGTTATGTCATCACCTTTAATATCTGTGTATATCCACTATCTATTATTCAGCCAGGAAATGTCAGCTGGTGTCTGTATTGTTTCCAAGCCCTAAGGTTTTGAAGATGTGCAACCTGGTCAGCACTGGTGTTGACTGAAACAATCATTCACTGCTGAGAGCACTGTTCTGCAACTGTGAACATGGTTAAAAGATACATTGCATATCTTTCGGCATGTTTTCTCTTTGTATAAGTCTGTGTAATGATGCATTCATGCTCTTGCATTGATGTGTATGAATTGTAGCATTTATTTATTCCCTTACTCAGTCATGCTGCATCATTTCCATGTGCTTATGCACTCATAAGTTTATAGATAAATACTGGGCTAGCTGCTCTTGTGGGACATTTCAAACCTAGACAGTTTCCCCCTCAAAGGTGAGAATCAAACCTTGTACACTGTGTCTGTGAGGTCACTTTAACCATTATGCCAACCCCTGCAACTTCATTTGCACAAGGTCTTGCATAGCTGCATAGCTGAATTCTATGAAGCTGTTCTCCCTGTCTGTTGTCAAGAGCCATGCAAAAGGTCTTTATGTAGTATGCAAACTCTCTGTAAAATCCAATCCTCTTTCCTGTGTATTCCCAGTAAGCAGAAGAGATAATCAGGTGAGTAGCTGCTGGTCACTTCTAGGATTTGATTAGGGATCTTAGGTTGACATTCTTTTACTGACCTGTTACCATTTCTTTGGAATCAAAAACTTTCTCTAATTGGCTGTGTAAGACTGAGATATCACTTCAGAGATCCCTTAAATATCTTTTTTTATAGCAGAGCCTACCTTTATCCTAATGGAAAGCCTTTATACTAAGCCAGTTGCCTATTCTCAGTTTAACCCATTTTCATCATATATGATTGTAATAATTTCAGTTATGGCTTGGATTTTATTGTTTTATTTAATACTGCACTGTGCTTAAGATTAAGCTTTTTAATATATTAAATGCTAAAGGTCTATTCCTTTCCTTTTGTTTTCTTTTTCTTTTTAGTGGTGTACTTTTTTAAATATGAATTATTTTAAATTATGTCATCATCATACTGAAACTTGGAGAACTGTATTTGTGGTGGGGGAAATCTGAGCAGGATGAAGTATGTTTAAGTAAAAGCACCACCTACTTGTGTAATGTGTATCGAACCATAATACTGTACTTTCTTCAGTTTCCTGCATTTTACTCTAATTGGATTTGTGTATCTCAGATGAGAGAATGGAGCTCTGCAGAGGCAAACCTTTTCTTCTGGGTCTGCACAGTACTTGTTGCCTGCAGGAAAGCAAAACAAATCAAACATGACAGTATCATTCATTTTGGGGGGCTCTTACTGATGTAAGGTCTCCTGCAGTAAATATGGTCAATAAGGGGTGGCCTTAGGCCATTTGGACCAATTTTGTCCAGTAGGGTGCCACTCCCTTAGGGGTCTCACAGTATTCTACAGTAGGGTCATTATGCTTTACATGACAACAGAGATGTGCCTATGAGAGATAGCAGCAAAGTGCAGGGCATTTTCCTACTGGTCGTCTTGCCCTCATAGTTGTCATGTGTCTTTTTAGTGGAATGAGCATTTCCCATAATGCAATTCAGTAGAGGCTAGTCCACTGTTGTTAGTAACCACAGCCTTTTGTATGGCTCACACTCCCATAGTTGTTTGTCACTGTTGCAGTGCTCAACAGGGTTTTCAATCCAAAACTGGTTGGGTAATCATCTGATTTTGTGTACTGCTGCATTCACTGTCTCAGAAGAAGAAAGACCGGGATTTATCTGAAGACTGATAGAAAGGTACTGTGTTTTCTTTGATTTATAAATGGTTGCTAATTAATGCTAGTAGAAAAAATAACTCTGGAATAGGCAGTCTCTAACGGTATGAAAACAAACACTAGTAGGCTTAAAAAAAAAACATATACTTTGACGTGGTGTAACTTTTGATCATGAAGAAAAGAGAATAATGCAGACGGGAAAGGAATAATCCCAGAGAAATGAAACATGAAGCGTATGTTCTGAATAGTGCGAGGCAAAGGTGGACCGAAAAATCATTCACTTGGATGAAAGTGGAAAAACAATAGCAGAAACACGTTTGTTCATAAATATACTACAGATAGATCAGAGTTTCAGAGTCACATAGAAAATCTGTGTGTTGGGGGGTCAAAACAAAGCTAAAAAGTGGTTGGACTAGATTGAAGATGAGCTTTTGGAGGGACCATATTATATGATTTCTTCCACCCTGCCAAAACATGATGTTTAGTTACCAGTCTAAATTAGCCATGCATGCATTAAATTCTTACTGTTGCACTTGCGGCCTAGGATGTGGCTGCAAAACTTCTGCATGTATTAGTCCACTTACCCAGTTTAAGAAATAAATAAATAAACAATTAAACTTTCAGAAACAGTTTTAAATGAGGCAGTGTATGAGCAATGCAGTTCCTAATGTGAGGTCTGAAATTATTAATCTTGTTATTGTTCAGCATTCTGAGGAAGTTCAATAGTTGTATCTATGTTTGTGCAAATACATGGTCATACGAAAGTATGAAAATTAACTGGATAAGGAACTCCAGCTATTTAGAGCAGGTGAGTAGATGACTGGAAGCTCCAGAAGGAGTGTAGAGATATGAGATCAGAATGTAAATGAGGGTTAGAAATTGTTCATGTTCCTTTTGGGTCCCTGGTCTTCCAACAAACAATATGTGTAACCCCATTGTCTCATTCGCCCAATATTTCTTTGCATCTTATGAAACCAGGCATGGAATGGGACAGCTGGGGATTATGATGGGTCAAATATTTTACTAGGTTTCATGTTTCAGAATCTGCCTGTTTCATTGTAACAAGGTGTGCTTGGTGTTGCCAGCAGGACCTTCCAAAAATAATGGAATGTGTAGAGTCATTTAAGTTATAGAAGTATTGCTGATTGATTCACTGATTGATTTACAATTTAACCTGGGAAGAACACTGATTCACCTACACCATTTTCAGGCTTAGCACTTTGAAAAACAACCTAGTCAGTAAAATAGGCAAAAAGAGTACCTGTACACTATCATAACATCATGTAGTATAATTTTTCTTTGGTGAATATTCTATACAAAGGACATAGCATTAGAAGAATGCACAGTTGTTGAAAAGTGATGTAACGGAGAGTGAGGCATGAGTCCAATTAGGGGAAGAAGGGAGACAGAAAAGAGAGAAAAGACTGTTGAACTTTCCCAGAATGCTGAATAACAATAATTAAGTATGTGGGACAAGGGAGAAGACTTCAGCTACCTTCTACCCAGGTTAAGGAGATTCAGGCAGAATTACAGCATTTCGGGGACACGTTTACTAGTAAGGCAGGGTAGCCCCACCTGATGAAGCACCATGTAGACTTAGGGCTTCGGTGGCTCATCAGATAGGCCCCTTACACGTTGTCTGAGTGAGTTAAGCAGACATGGAGAGAGAGGAACTGCAGGATATGTCTCTGGTAATCATCATGGGGTTCACTTCTGTTTTACCTTGTCTTATGACAAAGTATAAGCTTATAAATAAGGATACTGGTTTTATTTTAGTCCACAGTAATACTATACATTCCTGATACATGTTCTGAAAGGGTCTATGCCAACTATTCGAACTTCCAAAATGTCGAATACCATATTGTCGATATTTGGAAGTTCGAATATCTAATAAAAAAAAAAAAAAGAAAACCATACACTAACAGCCCCCCTACTTAAATATACCAACTCCGAGACTGCACTTCAGTGCAGAAAAGGGAAATTCTCCCATTCTGCACCGAACGGCGCCATTAAAAGTTAACCTTCGAACACTTGAAATGTCGAACATATGGTCTCAACCATATAACGTTCAACATTTTAAGCGTTCAAATTATTGACATAGATCCGTTCTGAAATTGTCTTAAGTTCAAGAAGCCAGCAAGTTGGGAAAGGTGGGGTGGTAGATGGGGTGGTGGGTTGGTAGCATCTGAGGGACACTGCCAAAGTGGTCCAAATTGGCCTGCACAGTAGCTAAGGCCAGCTTTGTGGTCAGTTATCAAAATAAGCCCCTTGAAAATAATACAAGAATTGACACACTACAGTAGGGTTTTCGATGCATGTAGAACAACAAGTTTCAGTAGTGTAAAATGAAGAATGTATTACATCTAAATATTGATTTTGAGCTACCTTGAAAACCTAACAACTGTAATTTAAGTTACTATGGTACACTGAAAACCATGTGAAAAGTGGCTGTCCAAACCATATACCATCCTGCTTAATATCCCTGCATGTTTGTTAGAAGTTTAGTCAATTTTCACAGAGATTAACAACTCAGCCAGACCTCGTTTGCAGTCTGAGTTCTCAGTTGTAATTCTGGCATTGTATCACAGACACAGATGTGTAAAATGATCCATAAAGTTGTGGCAGGCCAAGCTCCTAACCATTTGCCAGCTACATCTGCTGTATGTTGTAGAACTACCCACTATGAATGTTTGGATGTTTCTTTGTTGCCTTCACAATGTCAAATGACATAACCTTATATTATACAATGTCCTGACTTTCAATATATGAACACCTAGGAGAGGAAGTTAAGTTTAGAAAAATGTACTTTTACTGTTGTTGTTTGAATAATGCATAAGTGAAACTACAGTACTTATTCATGTGCCCAGAGGAAGAATTTAGAAATTAGCACATATTTTGGGATTTCTGGAACAATTTAAAATCTGTTTTAGATTACTTTTTTTCTTCTGTATTTATTGTGAATTTCCAAGCTGAGCTCTGCTTTAATATAATTTAGCATTTGGAAACAATAAAAAATACCCTTTTTATTTTATCTGCATCAACTTTCCATCAGTTTCACAGCTGTTTCCTTTACTCTCAGCCATACACTGCCTGATTGCATGTAGTTTTCCCACTGTGATTTAACACCTAAACAACAGCAAAAGTAGAATGCTTATGAACCGTGCTTCATGTTGAAATGCAGCTGTCCAGGAATTAAAGTACTTGTAGGAGACATTAAAATGCACTTGGCTGCCTAGAAAAAATGGTTGCGTCAGTGCAACAAATAATGGTGGGTACTGGTAGAAGATGAGGAAATTAGGGTTATTTGCCTTACCTGGAAAAGTGTTAGCAAAGTTATGAATTTAGTGGCTGCCTTGTAGTAGCCTGTTTTGTACCCTGCAAAATAAGTATTTTAATGGCATTTAGTGGTTCTGTATTACCCTTATTCCAATTTCAGTCCATTGCGTATTACATTACTGGAAACTGTGACATATTAGTTTCATCAGTCAACTAATAAGAAGCATTTTAGATGAGAGATGATCTCCATGTGTTAGAAATGGTACACTTGCCATTAATCTTTTGGTCACAAGCTTGAACTGTTCATTAATGTAACAAAACATACTCATTATGTATGTGAATTTTATGGCTTACAGGTAGGACTATTTTTTTTCTTCTAAGTGTCTGCCAGTATTCAGAAAAATATTTGTCTTTGAAAAATAAGCAAGCCAGGGCTAAGCAAAACATCTTTCAGCATTCAAGGATGTAAAAGGTAACCGGTTACTTACCAAAAAAATAGGTAAGGTCATTTACATAGGCACCCACAATGTAAAAGTGTTTCTGAGTTAAAAAAATATTTTTAGAAAATATAGGAACGTTGCAAGTCATAACTGAACATGACTTCTGCTGTATTAAAAATTACTTATCAGCAACACCAAGAGCAGTCAGCGTAATGACAGCGTGTCTATATCAGAGTAAGAAAAAAGAGCAGATTTAGTGGCTGTTACTTTAAGGTTGATACTACAGAGGGAGATAGTGACCACGATTACTGAACACAAGTTAGCGTAAGCATAGATTAAGTGGCCTTTACTTTTAACAATAAAAGACAACCAGATGATTAAAGCAAAATAGCAATGGTCAGGCTGACTGCTGGGAAGGAGTGTTAGGCACGTTTGCTGCAGCTCTACGGCGAGAAAGCTGTTAAATGTATGTGGAAGATTCCCTAGTGCTTCTGTTTGTGGGCTTGAAGTTTCATTTGTGTTAGGGACATGTAAATATAGAATAATGGTGAGTATTTACTATCTCTTACATGTTCTCATACAAAACTACATACTTCTCCGCCACATTTCTAATGAAGCCACCAGAGATTATGGCTTATGCAAGAAATTTAGATTTTGCTCATGGGATAGCATGTTGAAATGTGGCTGTAGTATGTACTAAATGGATGCCAGAACTATAGGACAATGGGGGCGGGCCCACTTTAAATGCAATCCTGGGCTGTGACATTGGCTCCCAGATCATCTATGCTGGCAGAAGAAAAAAAGAAGTGAGCAGCATTCCGTGTGTGTGTGTGTGTGTGTGTGTGTGTGTGTGTGTGTGTGTGTGTGTGTGTGTGTGTGTGTGTGTGTGTGTGTGTGTGTGTGTGTGTGTGTGTGTGTGTGTGTGTGCGTGTGCGTGAGCATGCATGCCTGTTGGTACAAATGTATGTGTGTATTCGACGGCGTGTGAGTACATATGCAAGTGCGTGGATATGTATGCAAATGTGCAATAGTGAGAGCAATGTGTGTGTGTGTGTGTGTGTGTGTGTGTGTGTGTGTGTGTGTGTGTGTGTGTGTGTGTCTGTGTGTGTGAGACTCGCTTCCTGTATAACTCCAGTGTTATGCAAAAAACATATCTCTCAACTTCTCTGTTTTTGAAGAACACCCCTGATTTTTTTTTATATTTTGCCATGTTTATTATATAATATTTGATTTTCTGATTAGTTTCTGTGGATTTCAGACAAGTTAATGCTAGACCTTATGGTTTCATACTTCTGATTGTTCAAAAACTACATGGTGATTCAAAATCTGTTATTCTTTTAACATTTTAGGTGAATTAGAGTAATATTTAAAAATTGTTCATAGGTTCTAGGGTGTATAATAGGCTACCAACCTCTAGGGCTCTTGTAAGCCTAGCCGTGCAACCCAAATGTGATCCACAATTTTGATTTCTATAGGGGTGATTTACTTACTGCCTCTGCTTGTCACAGACATGGGCACCAGACCAGGGATGCACTTCTCATTATCCATCCACTGGTTCAAGTTGCACTTAAATAAGGTTAGGGAGGAACTCTGCTTCACATGGATGAGGAGCATATTCCAGAGAATGGGAATTCTCTGAGAAAGATTTCTGTCTCTCCAACATGTGCTGTTTATGTCACAAGCAAAATGTAGGTCTTTTGATCTAGTAGTTGTGATACTGTTTGTTGTGCAGGTGTACAAAAGGTGCATCAAAGTAGTGTCCAGGGATGCATTTTATGCAAGGCAAAGATCACCTTTCAGTAGTCTGTATGATATAGAGTAAAGAGATAGGGCTCTGAAGTGATCAGCATAGAACATTTTATTTACTTCCTGTATTGCATTTGTAAGGAACCTTTGCGGACATTCCAGTTGGTGCAGGTGTCTGGTCGGGTACCCTATGATGGGTCTGTTGATGGCTGAATACAGTGGTACGATGACTTGTCTGGACCTAGATGCCTTGCCCTTACTTATACATTGAGCTGCCTAGAAAGATTTTCTTACTACCTTGGGCACGTGTTGGTCGAAGGCTAGGTTCTTGTCTGCTTGCATTCCCAGATCCCTGACTAGTGATGCAACTTTTAGGGGTGTTTTATTGATTGAGTTACCTGGGATGGATGACTTCCAAAAAGGTACTATAATGCATTTCTCTTCATTAAGTTTTCAGCTGTGGCTTTGGCACTAAGCATTTGTTTGTGAAAGACCTTCCTGAAAGGTGTTCTCATTTTGGGAGGTGTCAGTGACTGCTTCCAGTTCGCAATCATCTGCAAACTTGGTCAGCCAGAAGCCTTTGACATTGTCTTTGATCTCTGAGTAGCAGATAGAGGAGAAGCAGGACTAGCACTTAGTCCTCTGAGGGACTCCACTGGTGACCGTCCTCTTTGTGGAAGTCACCTTACCTATCCTAACCTCTTGGGTCCTATCCATGAGTCAGCTAGCAATCCAGCATGTTCTAAAGGGGGTTATGCCTGGTTCCACAGGTTTATTGACAATGCCTGAGTGTGGTATTGTATCAACTGCTTTAGTAAGAACTAGGTAGGCAGTATGCACTGCTTTCCCATCATCCATTGGCTTAGTGACCTTTTCAAAGAAGTCCACCAGGTTCAGTAAGCATTACCTTCCTTTGACAAAGCCAAACTGTAATGGATCCAGTGAATGGACGTCTTTTATGTCCTTGCTGATAATTTTCATGATTCTGTTAAAGATCTTCCTTTATGAAGCGGGGATTACCATTGCAATCCTCCATTCTCATGGCACAAAGCCTGCTTTAAGACTATAAAAGCTAAATAGTGACTCCAGGGGTCCTTATAAGTCATATTTTAAACTATTCAGGAGTTATCCTGGGATATTATCAGTGCCCATTGAGACTGTGTTCTAGGCTTTAGTGTGCAGAGGCAGTACATGCTCCCTAGTTATAGTTGGAGAGTTTATGTTTGAGGATATGAGGGTATTTTTTGGGGGGATATTCATGGATGAGAGGGGGTTAAAGCTGGAACTGAATTTGTCCACTAACAGGTTTGCTATATCGCCAGGCTCAGTGACTGTGGATCCATTAACCACCATTTCAGCACATTGCTGTGTGCTGCCCTTGAGATTTCTGACATGGGATAGTATGTTAACCTCACATTTGGCCTGGTTTGACCTAATTAGCCCTCTTCGTTGCCTATTTAGTTTGATGATAGAGTTTTTATCTGTATTGGAATTACAGTCCCTGATTTTTACCATGTTTGTTTTTCTTTTTGCTGTATATCCTATTTAATTTGGGATGCCACTAGAGTGGCTTGTTTCTGAGGCTAGTTCTGTTCTTTCTTCCAGTAGGTATGACAGTCTGTATGCAGCCGTTTGACATGGTTGTACAAAGTTTTTGAGAGCAATTCAGCATGCTGTATTCTTGGGGTTTGGAGGAGTATTGAAATTTGACAAACCATTACTTAATGAAAGGTAGTTTGCCTTGGAATAGTTCCTAACTGTTATAGGTTTTACTGATTTTAACGAGGGGTAGTTAAAGTCTCCCATGAGTAGCATGTTGTTTGGATGGTAAGTATATTTGGTAGGTCCAAGTATACAGTGTGAACTTCTTGGGACATGGAGGGTGGCCTGCTGCTGGCTAGGATATGATACTGGATTTTGTCTATGGTGATCTGCACATGGCCGATCTCCAGCAAATCATCCTGTTTGACCAACCTAGAGATATGCTTGTTATAGATGTGTATCGAGACACCTGCACCTTTAGCTCTTGTCTGTGCAACTATTGTTCTAGAAGTGTGGATGGCCCTGAAACCTTGCTCTTCTGGTGCACTCGCTTCCGCTTTAAATCATGTCCCGGTAACTGCACAGATGTCTGTATTTTCAAGTGTGAGGACAGCTTGAAGGGAGTGTAGTTTTTTATTTAGGCTCCTGTCATTGAGCAGTAATACCCTGAGGTTCATTTGAGTTGGTTTTGCTATGTCGGTAGGTTTGTCTGTTTGGTATTAGCTAAAAAGCCACTATGGGGGTGGATAAAACTTTAGCCAGTGTTCAGAAACCTCTTTTTATCCCCACGTTATTTTTTGCTCTGATCAGTATTCTTGAGTAAAGTTGTGAAGTACGTAGGGATGAATACCTCTCAACTGTACCTGTTTTTGCAGTAAGTCTCTGACTTTTGCTTTCTTTTTCCACCCCTGATTTTCTGGTAAATCACTGAAGATTACAAGCAAGTCAGTAATACCAGGCATTTCAATGATTTTTAAGCATTTTAATGATTTTAATTAATTTTAATTAATTAATTTCAATAAAAATTTAATGATTTGGCAGCTTTTAATGATATAGCAATATATCTAAGTAAATCAAAACTAACCCTCAACCTCAAAAAGACACAGTTAATGCTATTTACCAGTAGCAAACAAACAATCACCGACCACCCCTCCTTTCACCATTCTCTCAGCAAACAACAGAGACATCCAACCAGTTGAGCATACAAAACTCCTTGGCATGACAATCGACAACAAACTCAGATTTGAACAACACATAGCCATCACAGTTAAGAAAGTTCACATCAAACTTGGCTCACTATACAGAAGCAAGCCATTCCTCACTGACAATACTAGACTAGCCATATCCAGAACCTTCCTCCTCTCTGTGCTCCTATATATCCTTTCCCCCTCTTTACCAACTTAAAAAGATTAGATTTAACCAAACTGGAAACTTGCTACAACAAAATAGCCTGTTTCACAGCCAACCTTCCCCACTAAACCCACCATTGTACTGCTCTACATAAATTAAATTGGCTAGAGCTACCTAACCTTCTCCATCTCTACCAATTTAAATTCACGCATCCCTCAAGAACTTGTTGTTCGCTACTCATGCCCATGAAGTTTAAGATCTACAGACAGACACTTTCTTACAGTAAAGCCCTATTCTCAAATCAAGTAACCAAATTATGGAATTTCTACCCCACACCCTCCAAAGCACACCTGAGTCTACCAGTTTTAAACAACTACTATTTGAACATCTATTCAAGAAATGGCATTGTTCCTGTGCCAAACCTGACTGACAAGATATCTATAACTCTCTCAACATACTATCCACTCCTTACCCTATTTTCTCCCTCTCCTCAGTGTTTATTACTACTATATATATATATATATATATATATATATATATATATATATATATATATATATAGATAGATATATCTAAGTTCATAGGAAGGTACTAGGTTATCGGCCCGAGGGCCTACGTAAGCCTAGCCAACAAGGTTCCATAACTTACGCCACCCAGGAAAGTTATTTTCCTGTGCCACTGTCCAGAGACACAGAAGTGATCCCCGGGGTGTATTTCCTATTTCCCATCCACTCATCAAGGTTTTTCTTGAAGAGTGCTAATGAAGAACTTTGCTTGACACAGATGGTTAGCTTGTTCCAGAGTATAGGAAGTCTCTGGGACAGGAATCTATCCCTCCAGCGTGTCCTGTTTATTGTGGTGACAAGGTTTAGGTCCCTAGAGCGTGTAGGTCAGAGGGATTGGGATTTCTTTAGGTGTAGCATGTCCAACAGCTCTGGGTTTGACATAGCTTTATGTGTTAGGCAGAGATCACCTCGGAGTAGGCGATATGCTATGGAGTAAAGCTGGAGTTTTTTGAGGCCAGTAATCCTCTTTGTGAGGTACTTCTGTGGCCTTTCTAGCTGCTGCAGATGCCTTGTGAGGTACATTCCAAAAGGGGCATTGTACTCTATAATGGGTCTAATGAGTGAAGAGTAGAG
The DNA here is from genome assembly GCF_019279795.1 of Protopterus annectens. Lineage (NCBI taxonomy): Eukaryota > Metazoa > Chordata > Ceratodontiformes > Protopteridae > Protopterus > Protopterus annectens. The sequence goes on from NC_056726.1 coordinate 332,202,641, forward strand.
GGGAACAATGACCTCTTTTTTCCTGGATGAGAACCCTTTTATGATGAGGTGTGTTCATAACTATTATTTCATATGTACACACTACTAATTTTATTTTTCTCACAGTGATTTTTACTGAAATGCTTGTGTTTTTCTTTTTGAACCTGTATCTACTAGAAAACTGTGGTGGTGGTGCTGTGGTAGCGTTGTCGCCTCATAGCAAGACGTTGTCCCATTCGATTCTCAGCTAGAGCATCTTCTGTGTGGAGGCATATGTGAATGGGGCGTGCCTTCGTTGAAGGTTGTGCGTCAGGGCTGGTAACCCGGTACGTAAAAATCCACTACCAATCATTAGCGGACCGGAGTTCCGCTGTGGCGACCCCTAACCGGGAAAAGCCGAAAGACACAAACAAACAAATCTACTAGAAAACTGTATTGAATACTACTTTGTGTAGACTAACTAGATGATGTTTGTTCTGCATCTTACTGTATGTATACTATTGTACTGTCTAATTGTTGTATATTGCTTACATTTCTGTGTAGCTTTTCTCCCCGGGCCTCCGCTGAAAATGGGCTTCTGGCCCAGTCAGACTTTCCCGGTAAACAAATGTAAATTAATAAATAATAAATTGGAGTTCCATATTTCTTATTGTTCAAAAAAAGCTTGTGGATTCAAAACCTGTTGTGCTGTTAAGTTTTTAAGTGAATTAGAGTAATATTAAAAATTGTCCCAGATTTTGTTCCCCATTATTTTTGTAAATGTTCAAAATGCTTGAGCAGAAAAGTTGAAAGGTATATAGGGTACCATACCTCTCAGCTGTCTCTTCATTTCCAATTTTACCTCATATTATTTTGCATAATTCCTCATTTTCTAGTAAAGCATTGGGAGTTACCAACAAATCAGTTATGCTAGACATGAGTTTCATACTTATTGTTCAGAAAATGTATGCTGATGCAAAACATGTTGTTTTAATAACTTTTTTACTTTTTGAAAGTTAATTGGAGTACTATTACAAATTGTCAGTGAATTACCCCTCTGCCCCCTTATTTATGGCTATGTACACAAATTTTGAGCAAAGAAGTTGAGAGATATGCAGGGAGCCTCTTCCACATGTAGATCATGTTAAAATAATGTATATACGTACATATATGTGTATATAGATAGATGTAGATATAGACAGAGATATGTATAGATGTATATTCTGTTGTGGACAGTAACTACTATTATCTTTTATCTGTTTTACAACCACAATTTAAAAAACAACTCATACCTACAAAGAGAAAACTGTCTCTGAAGATCCATGACTCTGTATATTTCCCAGCAGCCTCTAATCTAATGACTACTTAACTAGAGTTTACCAGGAAAGTACTGCATTTGGTTGCTAAGTGCAACTAATCAAATGTGCTTAGACTGCACAGTTGTTGGTTGTCTCTAATCATAGTAATAACAGACAAGTGACTCTGAGACAGATTGCTAAGGCAACCAATTGCATTGTACTTCTGTCACTTCATCTTGGGAGTAAGTTAATATGCTTTTTATGCTGCTAGAGATTTAGTATGTAATTAATATGTTCCTAACGCATTTGTTTAATTACACAAACAGCAAAGTCGAATTGAAGATCGCTTAGAACGACTGGATGATGCCATTCACGTGTTGCGGGATCACGCCATGGGACCTTCAACAGCAATGCCTGGTAGTCATAGTGACATGCATGGACTAATAGGACCATCACATAATGGAGCAATGGGAGGTCTTGGGTCAGGATACGGAACAGGTCTGCTTTCGGCTAACAGACATTCGCTAATGGTAAGATGACAGCTTGTCTCATCCATTTTCAGAAAAGGTTCTTTGCAGTATTGATTACTGCTAACTCATTACAGCATTCAATACACATTAAATGAAGGTGGAGTCCATGCACTACATGTTAGTGTAAGTGATTTTTATTTCTATCCATTTGTCTTGTGGCGTGTTGCAACGTTGAACCATGCCAACTTTCTAATTCCTGTGTTATGTCTTGGTCCTCTGCCATCTTAAAGAGCACCGTGATTTTGTGAGCACTGCCATTTTGTGTTGTCAGTAAAAACAGCAGTGTCTTTGTCATGCCATTAACTGTACTTGTGAAATTGAGTACATGTGCCCTTCATACAATTTTACGTTTAGTCAGATAAATGTGTTACAGTGCCTTTTATCATTTTGTGTTCTTTCCTGCATTTCTTTCTTCTGCCTGAACTATAAAATGACTTGTAGCTTTACATCTGGACAGCCATGGCCTGTGCATATGCCATTTCACCATTGCGTTAAGAGCTTGTATGTGGTATGCATCTGCAAAAAATGTTTTCTTTTTCTGTTACTGCAGTGGTAATATTTTGAATTCACCTTTATTTCAGGCACTTTACCATTAATGGTGCTAACAAAACTGGAGAGCACATATTTTTTATCACACCATGGGTTTCAAATGATTTTAAAATTGTGTTATCACTAGCTTTAGATTTTACAGACCTGTAATACATTATCCTGTGATGCACTTATTTTGCTGGTGAAGCCAAACTTCAAGGACTAGAGCATTCTGAGCTTTACTTCACCTGACCAATTCACATTCAGCAGGTATTTGTCTACTGAGCTATGCTGGGCTCACCAGGTCAAGTAGAGGGCATTCTGGTGGATCCCTCCATGCCAAGCGGTTCTACAAGAATGACCTGTGTATAATATTGGTACATTTCCTTCATTGTGTGATGGCATCTAGCTGCATACGTGTGGGAGCATATTTTTGTGGAACACTGTTTGATGCCTGTGCAAGGCCCCATGCTGGCCTTTCATAACAATGTACAGTATGCAATGTGCACTACTCCAGAAATTGCTGCCATTTCACTAAACACCCAGAACCTGTCTTCTGTTTGATTGCACATCACATGTTGGGTGAATTCAGGAGACTACCTGCTGGAGCTATCAAAAATGAGACTGTCTCTGTCTTTCTCAGTATTCTGCTAGGAGTAGGAATTGTGAGGAGCCTGAGGGATTTGTTTCAGAGACAGACAAGAATAGTAAGACCTCCCCTTCAGATGGACTGTCCTGTTACCCCTCTGCTTTGACCACAGAAACAAATGAGCCATATCTGGTGATGAAGAATGAGGGACCTTGGTCACCTACCTCTTCTATGGATCCATCTGTGAAGAATTCCTTTTGTGCAGCTTGGAGGCATCTGGATTTATCTCATTCTTCTCCCAAAATGTCAGTGCCCCTACAGATCTCCATCAGAGTGATATGTCATCTCTACAGAGCATCCTAGGGTAGATTCCTATGTGATCTCTTTAGTCCACCATGGATTCCCAGAGAAAGCAACAGCTTTCATCCTTACCAGCCAGTAAGAAGCCCAAAGCTTTGGGTAAGGTTGCTGTGAAGGCCATCACCATTGTTTTCTGCATTAGACATATTTAACTGTGTGTCTCACCTGTCCTAGTTTCAGTCCTCTTTCCTGGATTAGGCTGTTAAAAGACTTGCAGAATTTTCTGATTCTGCTGTCAAAGAGTCTATGGAAAATAGTTTTGTGATGCTTTTATCTATCCATTTTAATTTACCTTGCTAAAGTTTGGTTTCTACTGATGCTGCAGTAAGGGTAGCAGATTTATGAATCTTTTTGTAAAAGTTGACACACCTGTGAGTCTCAATCTCCTCTGAGGAAGGGTTGAAGAGGCCATGCCCCCTTTCTGAAGTAATATCTTTTAGCTTCCATAAGCCAGGTCAACGATCACCAATACATCCACACTGACCACCAAGAAGGAATTTTGGCACTACAAGTCCCTACTAGCTTTCTAGGCCTACCCATCACTCCAAGAAGAAGAATCCTTCCTCATAGGATGAAGAGATCCTACAAGCATCAGTTCGTGTTGCCTTCCCTGATTGCATCCATAAAGATTTCTTGGATGCAAACTCAAGGAGCTGCCATCTCAGTCATGACCCTCTCAGGAATGCTGATGGAATGCAATTCTGTGATTCAATGATTCAATTAAATATATTTCAAGCCCAGCGCCTATAAAGGCCAGTTAAGGGCTTGCTTAATTTAGACCCTGTTGCATATAACAATTTTTAAACCATAAGTATGATAACAATTTAAACATTAGTAAAACATTTGTACACCTAATATTGATAGATATAGTTCTTCATAGTCTACCATCTTTAAAATAGAAAAACTAAAACATCAGTGTAGAATTAACACTCAGTAAATGAACTAATAAGTTGTAGATTTTAGTATTTAAACTGTGGTTAGTAAAACCAACTCCCAATGTTGCAGAAAATACTTTTTCCTTAGAACAATTGTACACCAAAATTAGATCAGCCCTCAACAGCCTATAAGCCATTGAATTATGGGATATATTTTCAACTCACTTAACTTATGCTAGAGATTCACATCAGCTGTATGTTTGGTAAATGTTCTTTAAATACACTCAAACTTAGCCAGCTGTGAAATTCCTAATACATAAAAAGAGCCACAATATTCTGTCATTGGCCGAATACTGAAAGACAATACATTTACCATAATAACCCTGACCCTAGATGTAAAGGTCCTAAAATATTCTTTATGAATCCATAGCATTTCTTAATGACACAGTTTCACAGGAGACTCAAAAGAAAGAGATGAATCAACAATTACACTTAAATCCTTGACTTGATTAACCGAGAGGCACATAGAGTTATCCAAAGCAAATAGATAACTATTATTAGTAACACCAAAATGAATAATCGAGCAGTTATTATTATTATTATTATTAACTTTAATGCCCTTATGTTGTACCCATGTAGTTAACATATATAAATAGTTTTGCAAACACTGATGATTTATTATATTTTTTACAGTAACTCCAACCTTTAAAGTGTTGGAAAATTTAGTCAAACAAATTTGTTTACATGTTGGACAGTCTCTCATAAGCAGCCAAACAACAGAGGTCCAAAAACCAACCCCTGGAGAATGCCACTTTTAATTGATGCATATCATGTTCTTTTCTGACCTACTAACCAATTTATAACAGATCTTTTTACATAGAATTCATGTCTGTTCCACCCACTATATCAATAAAGACACAATGTGGAACCAAATCAAAGGCCTTTGCCAGATCCAAGTAAACCATATCTGTAACTATGCCTTTATCCAGCACGTTTGTTATATATTCATAAAAATTAACCAAATTAGATAAGCTAGACCATCCAGATATGAAACCATGTTGATATATATATCACTAGAGAAACTAAGCATGTGCTTAAATGGTAATCTAAGTCCCCTCTCAAAGCATTTCTCCTACACATCAAACTGATTGGTCTGTATTCACCGTTAATATAACCAGTGTGATTTTTACACATTGGAACAACAATGGTCTCCTTCTAGATTTTTGGACCAAAACCTTCAATTAAAGTTTTCTGACAAAAGTAGACCAATCAAGGGTACAAGCAATCAGTCATGCATCTCAAAAAGTAAGCATTCAATTAATTTGGCCCAGTTGCTGAATTTCTTGTTAATACAATCTCTTCTTTTATTGGAGGACAGTTACATGCTAGATTTGGTGGAAAATCAGTGTCAATACCATTTATGAGAGATCGAACAAAAAAAAAATCAACAAACAACCAGTGTCTTGGAGTCTGTTATATACACAGAGCTATTTATTAATACCAAACTTGAGGCATCATACAAACTGCAGCCTTGTAAGTGCTTAAACAAGCCTTTTGTTATCCAATACACTGCTAGCCACTTTTATTTCATAGGCATTCCTGTGTTCCCTAACTAATCTTATAGACTATTTCCTATAGTTATTGCAAACAGACTGATTTATCACAATTGGATGAACCTTGTAATAGCTCATTTTTTTTCCATTTTTCTGTTTTTCTAATAATTGATTGACGTTTTCTACTCCACCATGGAGATCTAACATGCATCCATTCTGTAAACAGCATGTTGGGACACAATGGTCAATCAGACTGTATCACTATAAAAATATCCTAACTTTTCACATGTAATTGTCTCTTTCATCACAAAATCCCATTGCAAGATTTCAAGTTTTGTACCTTTTGTTTAACTATTGGTAAATTAGAGTCCATAATTTCAAAAATGATACACAAATGGACTAAAGTACCCAACTCTGGGAATGTACTACAGTTTTAGATTTTACTTTGTTAGGGTCCAGACTACATTGCCTATTATTCTCAGTTACATTCTGCGTGTATCCCCCTGAGATAATTTCACTTAAGATCTTATTTTCCAGTTTACTAGATGACAACTCTATGGGTTTTCCTCAGCTGGGAGAATCCGTACCATAGACAGATGGGGTCTTGTAGTACTTTCAGATACACACACGGCTTAGAGCTGTTAGGGCTTCCCCCAGAAAAGGGATTAACTTGTCTCCACAAAGCTTCTGGAAGAAGTCCAGACTGTTTCACAAAATTACTCTATCTAGAGACACTTGTTGGATTGGAGAGAAGTAGAAGGTTCTTTTCCCAATTCCTGTTTGTCTTGTTTGTCTTGAATAAACAGAAAGGTTCTGTCTTATTTTGGACTTCAACAAATTCATTAAGCGCATCAACTATGTCAAGTTCTGGATAGTGACTCACCAGGAAGTTAGGGTCTTACTGCCATAGGGCATCTGGATGTTGTTAGTGGCCATTATTGGTGCCTTTTACACATCCTTGCCTGGGATCCTTACACAATATTATTTTTGTCTCCTTAAGGTGGGCTCCACTATCAGTACATGGTTTTACTCTTCAGTCTCTCCTTTAGGCCCAGAGTGTTTACCACGGTTCTAGCCATTGTAATTGAGGCCTTGAGAAGAATGAAGTTGCTGTTCTGAAGAGGTTTTATTAAAAACAATGAAAGTGCTAAACTTGTTTTATAATGTGTTCGGAGTTTTTAGTCCTCAAGTGTTTTTCTTCTGTTTGGTTTTCTCATACACTCAGTCATTCAATGTTTTTGGTTTGTTCTAAGTATTTTTATGATAGATAATTCATGACAGGAATAGTCAGACTTTCCCTTGTGATGGACTGTCCTCTTCTTTTGCTTATGGGAAGTAATAACTGGCAGTAAAATGAGCTTCACATAAACCATCTTGAACTGAGGGCTGTGTTTATCACCCTCCAAGCTTTGGAGAGAGTGTTGAGACCCAATCCTCCCCTCGTTCCATTTGTCGGACACTAAGGCTGTGTTGTGTGTGAGGAAACCTATCTTGTGGTTCATATATCAAGTCTGTACCAAAAAGTAATAATTAAAGGTATTCATATTTTTGTAGAGAAACACAAGGATGTTTGAATATGAAAATGATGCATTGTAAGCTGTCCAACAAAACTTGATGAACTTAAAGTATCCCACACTTTGGCTTTTGGATGGGACTTTTTCAAGGCAAGTGCATATAAGCAAGTATGTTTGATTTATGAGCTTCCACTGGCACTCATTCTGTTGAGTCAGAGAGCTCAGGAGATATTGAATCGTCTGTATGCAGAGTTGTTGTCTTTGATCAGTGGAGTAGATCTGGATAGCTTCCGTACATGTGTTATGATATATTTCCAAAGGGCTTTGCTAAATGCTATTTAACAGCATTTCTGTAGCAGTTTAACAAAATTATTATTTTTCCTAGTTTTCCCAAATTTCGCAGTATAAAGTATAGCAAAATGACTTGCAACTGAAGTATGGCATGTATTTTAATGTTATCGACTTTCTTGCTATCCAAATGATATTCCATCACTTTTCAGAGTGTAAATTGGAAGAAGACTGGTTTTCAACAGAACTTTTTTTTTCCATTTGATTAGTGGACTGCATATTTACGTAACCATGAAGTAAAATACTTGCTTTTTCAAAGATATGGAAAATCCCTCCTGTATTTCTGTCTGGATTTCCAGCTGATCTCTGACATTTAATTATCCGATTTGCTGCATGTTCAAAACAGGTTTGAGCTTTGTTACAGTTGGGTACATTTGCTGTTCAAAGCACACATCAGATATCTATAATAATATCCCTCAAGCAGTATTGTGTAGGCTGTCTTTGTCTCTTCAAAGAAGGACATTGAAAATACAGTATGTAAAATTACAATCTATCATAACTAACAGAGTGACCTTCTCAGTGGATGAGTAAATGGGGGCTATGGTTCAAATTATAAGGTCTAATTTATTTAAAGTAAGCTTAATGACAGATGATCTGCGTTCATTTAACTTTTAATGCAAACATACAAGGTATGCTTTGTGTTATTAGAATATAAGCTTTATTAGGATGTCAGTTTATGCTTGGATATTTTGAGCAACTGCACATTTTCTGTTGTATGCCATGTACTGTGTTTCACACTTTCTTGCCCTGAATATCTATCCCTCACTATACTGAGTTTGTGGTCACATATGTTTGATGAAGAGTGATTTCAGCAGAGTTGTATTCAGTCATATTAACTAGAACCTGCAGCTGCCTAAATAAACTTGAGGTTTTACATATTTAATTTCTTTAACACGTTAACATGACAGACATAGTCAAATCCAGAGTAGAATCTTCTTTTAGTAAATTAATTGCAGGTTAAAAACTTTATTATTTTGGGGGATTATAATGACTACTAATGCCCCCCTACTTACATAACTTCTCCCTTGCACCTGTCCCTACTGCCACAGTAAGGAAACTGCTTCTGAAATGAAAGCCATGCACCAGTGCCCCCGATAACCTGCCCCAGAATTCCTTCAAATAGCAGCAAACTCCGTATTATACCCTGTCAGCCTACTTCTAAATAGGTCCATTCAAGAGTCCTATGTTCCCACCATTTAGAAAAAAGCTTTCATCCTTCCACTGCACAAAGGCGGAAACAAAACTGATATGTCCAACTTCCGACCCATTGCCATTCTATCCCCTATCTCAAACATCCTTGAAAAATGTATCCACACCCAATTCCTTAACTATCTTCAAGACAGTAACCTACTGTTAGTAACCCAGCATGGTTTCAGACCCAGACATAGCACCACTACAGCTCTGATATCCTTTGTGACTCTGTAAACCGAGCACAGGTTGCCAGGAAGCTAGTTTTCTCTCTATTTCTAAAATTTTCCAAAGCCTTTGATACTATATCCCACCCTCTTCTCCTTAGAAAACTCACCAACTTAGGAATGTCCTCCTCTACCTTTCTCTGGTTTTCCAACTACCTCACAGGTAGACAACAAGCTGTAAAATGGCTACACTCTCTCTCTCTCTCTCTCCATTCCTCAATACTACTACTGGTGCTCCCCAAGGATCCATCCTAGGGCCTCTGTTATTCAGCATTTTCATCAATGACTTCCACTCTACTCTCTCTCAAGGCACAGTCATCCAGTACACAGATGACTCTACTGTCGTTTGCAGTGCCAACTCTCCTCCTGAACTTCTGAAACTTACCCAATCAGCACTCACCTCCACTGAAATATGGATGACTAACAACCACCTTGCCCTAAACACTAAAAAAAGCAAACTTATGCTGTTCACACCCAAGAAGACCATTACTATAAATAAAGACTCTTTCTCCATATTCTCCCGAGATAACACTGCTACTGAGGTTGTCACACATACCAAGCTATTAAGAATCTCCATAGATGAACACTTATCCTTTGACTTGCATATTCACAACAATATTAAAAAAGCTTGCCAAAAATTGGGCATGCTATACCACCACAAAACATTCCTCAATTTCTCCTCAAAACTGTCAGTTGCCTCCTCCTTTCTGCTCCCATCTCTCCTCTATTGCTCTCCTCTTTTTACTAACATACAGGCCAGTCTAAAATCCAAGGTCAATTCTTGCTATAACAAAATTGCAAAATTCGTCACTAACAGAAAAAATTCATCCCATCACTGTGCTTCTCTTCGCATACTAAACTGGCTAGAACTTCCCCATCATCTCACATATATACAACTAACAGCAGCCCATAAACTAATATTCAGCCCTGCCAGCTGCCCTGCCCTTTCCTCTCTATTTAAACCCTGTCACCTAAACAGACCCCTCTGCTCTGAGAATCAAATGTTTTTGCAGATTAACAAAGCTAACCTCTCTGCTGGCCAAATGCTCCACTGCTAAATTATGGAACTCTCTCCCACCAACTCTAAGATCCAGTAGCAGCACATCTCTCTAAAAGAAATCCTTAAAACAACATCTGTCCTCACAGTTGCTATGCTCATGTGCTAGTTCCTCACACTCTTTAACTTGACTTTTTCTCTCTCCCACTACCACCTCCACTTTCCTTCTTCTCCATCCTACCTACCTCCTGATTTTAATCCCTCACTGCTCTTACTTACACTAGTACAATCAGTAAAGAGTCTTATTTATAACTGTATTGCCTAATTGCCTTATTTACTTTGTTAAAAACCTATTTCATTGTCAGCTCTTGTTGTATTTGCTAGATTTGTTGTTATTTGTATAAATCACTATGGAGCTTTTCTCCCCGGGCCTCCACTGAAAATGGGCACCTTTTGGCCCAGTGGACCATCCCGGTAAACAAATGCAAATAAATAAATAATGTATGGCTGAATACAAGTTTCTTGAATGGACTAAGCTGCTGAAAATGTAGCCAAATGTCTATTTGGGGAAAGTTTAGCATGAAGTATTATTTCTGGCTGTGACCCCCCCCCCCCACACACACACACGCACACACACACACATACTTTTGTTACTTATTACAATTAACTAAACTTAATTCATCTTGTAGCTAGGAAATGTAACCTGTCACCGTTTTGCAGCATTCACTGTCTTTCAGCCAGTGTGCCCATTTCGGAATTTTACCATATTGCATTCATCCGCATGCCCTTTTTTATTTTTGCATTTGCTTTATCCAGACTGCTTAGAACTGAATCTTCTTGGTACTGATGGACATGATTACCATTTCTGGATGTGCTGAAATTCTCCTCCTGTTTCTGGCCATGCAGGTTATAATTGGGAAGTCTCAGCTGTTCCCAGATGTTGTGTTGATTCTTTTCCTCTGTTATCATTTTTTATTATACAGATAAGAAAATAATCAGAATTGTTTTCTTTTTCATGGGTTTTATTAAAGTTAAGCAACATATAACATAATGTGTTGTTTGACTTAAAATGTAATTCATTGGTAAACCCTATTAATAGAAAATCTGTGGTGCATCATCCTTCCACACTAGCTTATTTTCCTGCACCCTGTGATGATGTCATCTGCCTGCAGCCCCATTTGCAGTTAAAGCCGAATACTCTTCAATGGTCATTGTGAACTGCATACTGCATTACAGTTTTATGAATGCCCAGTGTTATGTTTCATGTGTCACCCTTATGCCGCTCACCCCATATTTGATTGCTTCTTTTACCACACTTTACTATGGATCCTTTTTTTTAACTTGAGGAATAGTGGCTTAAAACTTTTAGGTCAAGACTGAAAAGGATCTTTGGACCAGCCCACCCACCCAGATACCAAATAGTAAATAAATAAATGGGATAGCATGTTAATGAACTGTAATGTGAGGATGAAGTCAGTCAAACAAGACGGGAAAATCCATACATGAATGAAAATGGTGTTACGTTTGAATGAGGGGAAACCGTCTTTCCCCAAGTGTAGTGACCCTAGAGTTGGCTAAGCCAGGTGAAGCCTTCTGCAGGGGGGTGTTTGTGTGGGGGCAGGCTTTGCCTCTGATGGAGTATTAATGTCTAAAACTGTGTGTGAATGTTGCTTTACACAACTGATTGTTCAAAACATTTGAATTTCTCCTGTGCACTTACACCATGCACCCATTTACATGTCTATTGGACTGTGTTTGTTACTTGCACTTTGCTCGCCATATCTTTCAACCTACTTAAGTGATTTATATGCATAGCCTTTTTATCCTGCCTTGTTACTGCTGCTGTCTGGTGTCTTCTACTGCCTTTCTCTTTACTGGCTAATTAGTGCCTTCTGTTTTTAAACTGTCTATATTGCCACATTACTAGTAGCTTTTGTAACTAGACTCTCATGTTGTTGTGCCATTGTAATTAGGCAGCCTAGTTATTTACCGACTTATTCTGTTGCTTATTATCGCAATGATCTTTTCCGTAGGTATGCAACTCCCTTGTGTGCAGTCTCTGCTGTCTGTATGTGAGTGTTTGTGTTTCAGTCTATGCACATACAAATACACACACACACACTCATAGCTGATGTAATATGTTTACTGATTTTAAATTGCCTTTTTATTTACTGCTTCCTGGGTTTGCCCCTGTTAAAAGGATAGCTCACTTTCAGCGGGATAACTTGGTTAATGAACTGCGTATAAAAACATTTTGGTTGCTGGGTGCTGCAAGCATGGAGAGTCTCATGTTTGTGCAATTTGTAGTTTGGAATCATAAAAGACAATTCTGATAACTCAATGGATCATAACACCATTACCCCTTGCTCATGGGAGTCTTTTTCATGGATTTTAAAATAAAATAGACTGTCAAACCTTTGCAGTATTTTTTTGTTTTAATTTTTGGTTCTGTACAATCATTGTGTGATGTTTCTCATTGCTATGAAATGTGAGTGGATTATCGCTCCTGAATTAAAATGTTCCATGACTTGTCTATGTTACATAACATCACATTACTGATAAATAGTTAACAAATCAGGTTTATTAAGCAACATAAAAGATTGAAGGGAATGATCTTGTTCTCCCCCCCCCTCCCAGAATACTGTTCCTGGTCGAATGGAGAATTATGTATGTAGGTGTAGTAGTCCTGTGTATAACAAACTTTTAGCTGTCATTTTTTGTGCCTATCTGTTGTGTGTGTGTGTGTGTGTGTGTGTGTGTGTGTGTGTGTGTGTGTGTGTGTGTGTGTGTGTGTGTGGCATCACAGTGGGCTACGGAGAAATCACTAGTAGAGGCATTTGTCTTGAAGTTAGAGGAAAGAAAACAGTAGCTACTAAAGTCTGCATAAACAAAGAATGTGTGCAGCTACTTGTTTTTCAGGGTATTTTTCCAAGAAGAGATTGGCCTGCAAGTTAAACATGCCAATCAGTCAGAATAACAGGAGTTGTCATACCTGCATTATTAAACAGTGAGTTAAGTCACCTGGTTGTATAGTTTGGCTGAGAAAGATTTCCTGGAATCATTGCCACAAAAATTACACAAAGAAGTCACATGTACATACTGAAGTGTAAGCTGCAGTCTCTGAACTTGGAAGAGTTTTCAGCCTCGTGAAAGGCAGCTGCTTCTTCATGGACCAAAAATTCACATTTATTCTCTCTCTACTGATCCACACATTTCTGTATCAGCTTTACTATCCTTTATTTGAGAACAGGCTATCCTTGCTCACTGTCGTCCTTTCCCTGTACTCTAATCACATGTATACCAGCTCACTCTTTTCCCCTCTCAAACACTCCCTCCTCTGGATACAAGAGCATCTTCTGTTAAGCCATTACATTTTAGTATGTCATTCCACCAGAAATGCATAAGTTTCCTACCTTCCATGCTTTTCAGTCTGCACGGAGGGCATATCTCCCAAAATTATCCAACAACAAGGAACTCTGCAGAAAAACATGATCTGTTAGGTTTGTCATTGCCATGCCCCTCTTTACTATAGCCAGCCAGTCACATCACCTGTCAGATATTAAACAGAGGTACACTGAATCCTAATAACCTGTACAGTTTTAATCCTAATGATTTGTACGATTTCTATACGGCAGCTCTTTTTTTTGAGTCGATCATATGTAGTTGTCTTACCTTACTTTTTGTTTACCTTATTTGTTGCACCCACTTTCTTAGGGGATTTGTATTTCTTTTTTGATTTATTATTTTGGTCTTTCCCTTAATAGTGTTATATCGCATATATTTTTCTCTTACCATGTCTTTTAGTGTTAGGACTTTCAATATATCTAAGTAACGGATGAAAAAAGACCATTATAGTCCAGTCCACCAACCAGCTAAAAATAAATAAGTAAAAAATAAAAACAACATAATTAAGCAGTAACCCACAAGTGGGTGTGGGTATATCAGGATTTACCCACGATTGACATGGTTTTAACATGGGTGAAGCCCAAGTGATTAAACAGAGCCAACCGTGGGTTGGATGTACCCTGTGATGGATGTATCCTATGATGGATGCACCCTATGATGGAGGTACCCTGTGATAGATGTATCCTATGATGGATGCACCCTGTGATGGATGCACCCTATGATGGATGTATCCCATGATGCATGCACCCTATGATGGATGCACCCTATGATGGATGTATCCTATGATGGATGCACCCTATGATTGATGTATCCTATGATGGATGCACCCTGTGATGGAGGTATCCTATGATGGATGCACCCTATGATGGATGTAACCTATGATGGATGCACCCTATGATGGATGCACCCTGTGATGGATGTATCCTATGATGGATGCACCCTATGATTGATGTATCCTATGATGGATGCACCCTGTGATGGAGATATCCTATGATGGATGCACCCTATGATGGAGGTACCCTGTGATAGATGTATCCTATGATGGATGCACCCTATGATGGATGTATCCTATGATGGATGCACCCTATGATGGATGTATCCTATGATGGATGCACCCTATGATGGATGTATCCTATGATGGATGCACCCTATGATGGAGGTAAACTGTGATAGATGTACCCTATGAAGGATGCACCCTATGATGGATGTATCCTATGATGGATGCTCCCTATGATGGAGGTACCCTGTGATAGATGTTTCCTATGATGGATGCACCCTATGATGGATGTACCCTGTGATGGATGCACCCTATGATGGATGTATCCTATGATGGATGCACCCTATGATGGATGTATCTTATGATGTATGATGGATGCACCCTATGATGGATGTATCCTATGATGTATGTACCCTATGATGGATGCACCCTATGATGGATGTATCCTATGATGGATGCACCCTATGATGGATGTATCCTATGATGGATGCACCCTGTGATGGATGCACCCTATGATGATGATTCCTGTTATAATTTGTTTATAACATCCTTACTTGATCTCCTTTTCTCATCTGAAATATGGAATTATGACTTGTTTGATTTCACCACTGAAAGCCCCAGCTTACACAGAGTATAAACATGGTAGTGCCTGGCTCCAAGCACTAACATGGATCCGAGGCTGTCATATGGAGTGCATGCCAAGACTAGTAGTGTCCCTTTTAGGTATCTCTGGTGTTCAGCAGGATCAGGTTAAGGATATAATGGTATACATCATGACAGGCAAGAGGTTTGTTTTACACTGTTAGAATTTCTTTATCAGCAAAGGACAGTCATGCGATCCCCCTATACGTATACATGCACATGTACCCTCACACACACACAAACACTGTTCAGATAGATTCAACTCCTCAAAAGTGCTGTATCTTTTCATGTGAATGGGCATAGTTACACAAAAAAATAAGTTGATAATCATCCCTTTTTTGATGTACTTCACGGTACTTGACCTCAATTATCAAGGTATTACAGTATTTAAGGTGTTGTTGGTCTTTCGGCTTTTCCCGGTAAGGGGTCTCCACAGCAGAACTCCGGTCCGCTAATGATTGGCAGTAGATTTTTACAAAACGCCGAGGTGCCAGCTCGACACCCAAACCTCAACGAAGGCACGCCCATTTACGCACACATGTCTTTCGAATGCTACCCAACCGCGGGGAGGACATACAGACTCCACACAGAAGGCACTCCCAGGCCCAGCCGAGAATCGAACGGGAGAACCTCTTGCTGTGAGGTAACAACGCTACCACCGTACCACCGCTACATAAACATTCCTTATGTCTTTTTTGTTAACTCATTTTGACTAGCTAGACATAAAGGCTATTTACAGAGGTGATCCAGCAGTCTTTCCTTAGTTGGCTGACTTTTTCACAGTTAGACGTTGCACAGATGGAGGCTAGGACAATCATTCTCAAATCAACAAGATAAACCATATATATAATTACTTATTTATCCCAGTAAGCTGTACTGCCAGTCCCTTGACTCTGACTGTGTCATTTTTAAGTGTTTTGTTTTCCATATTACAAAATATGACTTTCACTGATTACCACTATAAACATGTTCCTCAGAGGCAGTTTAGCAAAAATGTTTTATCCGTTCTGGTATAGAGAACAATTGGATTGCTGAAGTAAAACTGCTTTCTCTGGGAAGAATGAACTTTTCTGTAGGATCTACTTGTTTTCCAAAAAATATGTGTTGAGAAGGTTGCCTTTCTTTCTCAGCCAGCAGCTTTATTCAGTCTGCAACTCTAACTTTCACAACCTAGACAGGCTGGGAATTTTCTAAGCGAATACTGGATATGGATAGTGAAGTGAGGAACAGGAGAACAAAGGAAATAGTTTTAGTGTATAGTCAGTCTCAAGTTAGCCTTTGACCACTTGATATGTTCCACACTGTAAAAGAAAGAGGCAAAACTTCAAAAAAGGCAAGGAGGATGCTGGTAATGTTTTCCACATTTTGAAATTTTAATACATGAAACAGGCTACAAAGCAGTTGCCAGCTGTAGTAAATAAAGTAGCAGTGGGAGGTAGAGACCGGAAACACATGTCCAGAATGCAGTGATGGGAGTCGCTTTCCCCACTGTACACCTTCAGTCACTGGTTTCAGTCTGTAAATGTATTACGCTTATATGAAAATTAATGCAGTATGTCCTTGAGTTGTACAAGTAACATTTCTCTTTCTTTTACTGCCTTTGTTCTTTTCCAGCTGTTTCCATTCCCTTCCCCCACCCCCAGGGTACACAAACACATACAATTCTGGTCTCTTTTGACTACCTGATGCTGAATATCACAGACAATGTGAGATACAGCTGTACATTATTTTGTCATTGCGATAAAAGCAAACTGAAGTCTTATATTTTTAGAACATATCCAGCCCAGAGCAAATATGTATATATTACTACAACTCCACCAGTAGGAAGAAACTTTGTATTGTGCATAACCATGTAGTAGAACAATAAAGGGTAACTCAGAAACCTCAAAATAATTTGCAGGTATATTATTTGATTAAATTACCAGTAGATAAATGCAACCAATCTTATCATCTTCAAAGTATAGATTTCTGGTGGCAAACTTCAAAGAGCCAAATGTATGAAACTGTTAAATGCAAGTGAGCTTTAGGTATTAAACAAAAACAGAGGACTGCTTTTACTCTGTAATACAGCCTGATTGCACCAAAATGGACTATTTCACTATATTAGACATATGGAAAGATGTCAGGAGATGGCTCTATCATAGAAGTTCTGACCCTGACTATGATATAGGTGTCCAGGGATCATGTGTGCAGGTCAGGTACAATGGGATAGATAGGAATAAGTTGTCTGTGGCCAGTTCTGTCTTGGGGAGAATGGAGAAGAGTAAGAATATGCTTTATGTTAGTGTCCAAGCTTTATGTCACTGTTTTGCCAGTAAGTGGGGGCACCATAAAGTTATTCCTTTCTCGGTCCGTTGGATAGAAAGTGAAGAACGGCTTGGCTTGTACAACATACATAGGCCCAGATTGTCAAGCTGGTGATTTCAGAAAATGCAGGACAGTCATCATTTAGATTTATTTGTGTATGTCTGCAAATAGAACATAACAAATAGTTACTTGCCTTAAGTTATTTCATTCTCCTGGGACAACATTTTTGACACCAAGACTAAACCTCTTTCAAACCACAGGAAAGTGTTTGAGGCTTCCCTAGATAGCATAAAAGTGTTTTGGACCCATAAAGGAAAGATATGTGGTATAGTGTCTTTTTGTGCTGAGGACAGTAAGGAGTATGGGAGGGGAACAGCTGTTTTTTTTTAAGAATGTGCTATGCTATCAAAGGCAGCTCAGAAATTAACAACGCTTTCTTAAACTGTAATATATCTCTTTTTTTCTGTTGTAGGCTACATAAAATGTAATTCAGTGTTCTCCAGTGAAGTACCCTTTGGTCTTGGCCAACAGAACTTATTAAATCCATAGCTGTCATGTTAATGCCCTTCTTCGTGAGTTTGGAGAAGGATATTACATGGCTGACTTACATTGCTTGGTGCTCACTACTTATTTCTTCAGTATGAATCTTTTGTGCTGAACAAAAAATTTGGTACTCACTGCTTTTTGTTGCCAAAGTATTTGAGCAGTGTACTAACTCCCAAACTGACACCATGCAGTGTTTGTACAGTATTAAGTGCCACCTTTACAAATCCGGCCAAGCAAAAAATATGTTGTATACAGTGCTGAAGTACTGCATGGAAGTGAAAAGGTTGTGGTTAGGCCGTTTCAGGTACCGTAGTCTGAGTGACCACAGACCAGCAAAACTGCACTGTTACGGATAAATTGTTTCCTTTATGATATCACCTTTATCTTTCCTGTATTATCTTTCCCAGCATATCACTGTGTGATCCAGTAATTCGTGAGTCTCCTTCTTCCTTCCTCCCTTGTTTCCATTGCTTCCTTTCCTCTCTGAATCTTGCAGCTGTACTTTTTTCCTGTTTTTTTTTTTCTTTGTCCCCATAACTATGTCTTTTGTTTTTCCTGTGCTTTCTTTTTTAGCATTGGGTTGTGTTTCTTCATTTATATATTGTATGTGAAAATTTATTATTTATTTATTTATTTCAGTTTGATTACCGGGGAAGTCCACTGGGCCAAGAAGTGCCCATTTTCAGTGGAGGCCCGGGGAGAAAAGCTCCACAAGCAATACAATGAAACATGGTTACATAAAGTTAATGGTAAAATACAAGAGTAAAGATTCATGCAGTCCATTCATTCATGAAAAGCTCCACAAGCAATACAATGAAACATGGTTACATAAAGTTAATGGTATAATACAAGAGTAAGATTCAAGCAGTCAGGAAATACATTTACATAAAATGTGCATAATGAACAAGCATAATGAAGCAATACAGTGCAGAGTAAAATAACAAAAATACATAGATGTGCAAAAAGTAAGTTGGAGTCAGGAGAAAGTTAGAAATGTCAGGAAAATCATGGAGGTAGAGAGGGCCAGGAAGTGGAGAGCTCAGGGAAAGAGATCCCTGGAAATTATATCTGGTGAGAGCAGGAACATTTCCATTTGGATGACAGGTATTTGAGAAGTAGGGTCTTGAAGGATTTGGAGTTAGGTATAGTCCTAAGAGAAGGAGGGAGAGAGTTCCATTTTTTACCTAGAGAGAAGGAGAGTAGAAGTTGGCCGGCAGGACATTTAGGTTTGTGGATGGAGATAAGGTTTTGGTGTTCAGATCTCAGAGATCTGTTTGGAGTTTATGGTGGAAGGATGTTTATTAAGGCAGGGCATGAGTCTGGGTAAAATATTAGTTTGTGAGTGGTGGTTAGTTGGAGATAGTCCAAGTGGTTGGGAAGTTCAAGCCAATTTAGAGATTTAAGGGTAAGGCAGTGGTGAATTGAGGTTTTGGATTTGGTTGCGAATTTAGAGATCTTATTATAGCAAGTTTCAAGTTTTGAGATGTTGGAAATAGATTGGTTAAAAGAGGGGCTCCATAAAGAAGAGAGGGTAGAAGGTATGTAATTGCCAGGGTGTGCCTAGAGGAGTTGGAAAGAAATTGGTTGTTTCTGTAGAGCATACCTAACTTTTGGTGGGTTTTCTTTATGTTTTGTTGAATGTGGAGATCGAATTTTAGGTGTTCGTCTATGGTAATGCCGAGTAGTTTAGCAGAAGGCACTACTTCTATAGCAGTGTTGGTTTGGCTGAGGACTTTGAAGGAATCTTTGTCAAAGGATGAGGAAGCTCAGGAAGGGGTAAAAATTAGAAATTTGGATTTATTAGAGTTGAGGGAGAGGTGGTTTTGGTGCATCCAGTTCTCTGTGGTGGAAAAGGCTATTTGTGTTTTAGTCTGGAGTTCAGAAAAGTTAGCGGCAGCACAAACTAAGGTGGAGTCATCAGCGTATTGGATGACTGTGGTGTCAGGTATGACAGAGTGTAGATTATTTATAAAGATGTTGAAGAGCATCGGTCCGAGGATGGACCCCTGGGGAACACCGGTAGGTGTGGGCAAGAAGGAAGAGGTAGAGTTCATCCATCTGACAGCTTGAGATCTTTCAGATAGGTAGCTGGAGAACCAGGAAAGAGTATGTGGGGAGAGATTAAGGTTGGCGAGATGAAAGAGTAGGTGTGTATGGGAGATGGTGTCAAAGACTTTGGAAAGATCTAGTAGTACTGTGGATACAAGGAGTCCAGAGTCTCGGGCTCGGTTGACTGTTTCAAGGAAGGATAGTAAGGCAGTAATGGTGCTATGGCCGGGGCAGAAGCCATGTTGGGTGGAAGTAAGTAGGTGATTCTGTGTTAGGAAAGGTAAAAGCTGGTGGTGGACACATTTTTCTAGAACTTTAGATATTGGAGAGAGTAGGGCGATGGGGCGGAAATTAGAGGTAGTGGTGTTTTTACCTCCTTTGTGGAGAGGTAGGATGTAGGCTGAACACCAGAGTTTGGGTACGTATGACTCATTTAAGGATTTGTTTATCAGGATACTAATAGGGAGAGCAATACCTTCAGCTGCGCATTTGAGGAAGGAGGAGGGTATGTTGTCAGGGGCATTGGAGCATGGTTTAAGATTAGATAAGAGCCTTTTTATGAAGCTGGTTGAAACTGGTTTGAACTGGAAATTCAAGAGACATTTATTAAGGTTATTGGGTGTTGAGGAGAGGATGTTAGGTGGATTATTGTTTGGGAATGTTTTGGTTAGATTAGCTAAAGATTCTGTGAAGAAGGTGTTGAAGTGAGAACTCAATTCCTTGTCACTTAAACTAGGGTCTGGGCAGGGATTATGTTTGGACCCTGGGTGTAGAAGGGAGTTAACTGATTTCCAAAATTGTTTTGGGTTCTTATTTTTGTTAGACTGCAGTTTACTATAGTAGTTTTTTTTGTCTAAAGTGATTAGTTTTTTTACTTGGTTGCGAAGTTGGGTGTATTGGAGGAAGGAAGAAGGCAGTTTGTTTTTTTGATAATGCTTCCAGGCTTTGTCTCTGTGATGCATGATTTGTTTAGTATCTTTTGTCAGCCAAGGAGCAGAGTTAGTTTTGATTCGTTTGTTTCTTAGAGGGGATAGGCAATTCAGAGTGTCTAGGAAAATAGAGTTGAAATGTTCTACAGCATTGTCTAGGGGGAGAGTATTAAGGATTTGCCAGTTGATTAGTTTGAAGGTGTTTGTGAAAATTGTAGGGTTAAAGTTGCTAAGATTTCGAGTTTGAATGTACTGGTGATGAAATTGGGTGGAATTAGCTGACCGATGAGTGAAGGCAGGAGATGGTCACTGAAAGTATCGGGGATGGTGCCTGAGAGAATTATTTTGTTGGGATGAGAAACTAGAATCCAGTCCAAGATGGATCCAGGAGGGTGGATTTTGTTAGGACGAGCTGTTGAATGGATTACTTGGGTGAAGTTGTATAGGTTAATGGATAGAGAAGGGGAGGGTGAGTTGATTTTATTCCAGTCTATATTAACGTCGCCAAGAATGTAAGTTTCATATTTTATTTCAGTTGAGGCCCAGTGAAGAATATTTTCAAGGGTAGAGATGTTTGTCACCTGGGGAGATATATAAGGAGATAAAGCAGATATTCTTACGTTTATTCATTCTGAGGAGACCTGCAGTTAGTTCAGTATTTTTGAAATGTGGGGTTGGGATTTGCAGAGGGATTAGAGAGAGATGGTTAGAGTAGATTAGAGCAGAGCCTCCACCTTTTTTATTTAAACAATCATTTCTAAGGATGTGGAAGCCTGGAGGTAAGATTTCAGGGTCAGTAATACAAGGTTTTAGCCAGGTTTCAGAGATGGCTAAGATGTCTGGTTGATTGTGGTTTATCCAAGCTTGTAATTGGTGGGTTTTATTGTTGAGGCTCTGAGCGTTGATGGTGAAGAACTTAAGTGTATTAAGAGAGAAAGTAGAGGAGGTAGAGGAAAGGGGGAAAGGGGTGTTAGTAGAAGAGGAGGAAGGGGGAGGAGGGAAGGGGTGCTTTAATTCTCATTTTATGTTCGTTTGGTTGCAGATTATTACTGTATTTTGTATGTTTGCAATATCGCTAGTTTTATTTTCTGTTCATGCTGTTTATTTTCAATTCCAAATAGTTTTACGCCCAACTAATATCAATCATGTTTATTATATAAATTATAATTTTAATTGTACTATTCCAGTACTATGGGGATTTTATCCCAGAGACATCACTGAAAATGGGTAGTACCCAGGTAAACTATTCTAGTGAACAAAATAAAACATTTAAGTTTCACATGTGTATGAGAACTGCTTTATACGTCAGTACTAGTATTCAAAAACATCCAGTTGTAGTCAAGATGTCACATTGTATTATAGGCAGACATGAAAATTTATTACAGATTATTATGAAAGTTGCCATATTACAGCCACTCACATTCTTGGTCTGCAGTCTAGAACAGTACAAATCAGAGGTTTTGTATTTCATAGATTTTGTGATGCAATTTTTGCAAATTCCATAAATTCCAGAACAAAGTAATCCACAGTTTTCCAGAGTAATAGTCCAAAATCTCTGTCAAATGAATACAAGTCTGTTTTACATTCAGCCCCTTTTTTTTACATTCCTTGTAATATGTTAGTGATTTTAATATGCAGGTGAGACACTATAGTACATTTAAAGCTCCAGATGTTGTCACCCATTTATGAACTTGTTGTATGGGGCATTTAGTGATGGGTCAACCCAGGTCTCACACCTACCAGAGAGGTGATATTTTTATAGAAAGGGATTTTTTTTTTATTCATTCTATCACTTTGCAGGAACATACACATGGTTCCTTTTGACTTTTTTCAGATTATATTATTTTGAGAGAACTGGCTTTGAACAATGATACCAGTCGTGGTGGTAGTAGTATAATATAGTTAAAAGGCTCCATTTTGTTGAATGCCACCTTTTTGTTATTGATGCAGCTTTTGTCGAACACTTGTGTTGTTTTCTGCTTTCGTTATGTATCATTGGACTTAATGGCGGATTCATTTATAATCTAAATGTAAACTAGGGTATCTTCATTATGATAAACTTTATAATTTCTCTCATTATTATACCTATTCTAGTTTGATTTTGTATTGTAATAATGAAGGAGTTTGTCCTGACCCTCTTAGGTTACGTTTGGAAGGCCAGTTACAATGTTTAAATCTGGCTAAGGTTAAGATTCTTGTAGAAGCATTGATTTAGTATGTAAGAATATAAGGAAGTATTGATTCCCTTTCAAAGTTCATTTGTCAAGAGTAATGAAGGTCATAATGGCTACTTTAATCAAAGCATCTTGTGAGCTGTTAACATATCAGAATGACACTGTTCAAGCAGCACATAGTTTCCTTTCTGATGTGTCCCCTAGTTAGTCAGTTCCTGTTTTTTTTTTAATCTCCCTTGCAGTAAGCATCACCTTTGTGAGGCAGAGCAGAAGACACTTTGAACCAGGCTTTCACTTTTGCAGTTAAAAGTGGTCTTCTATTGCGATGAATAAGAATTCCATTTTTGATATTGATGGGGTACTATATGTTTTTCTTTTACGTCTGCGACTTTACAGGGAAAGGAATGTCTCAGAAGTCTTGAATGAATGGCGGCTTTATGTTTTTTACACACACGGATTATGAAAACTGTCATAAGTTATATTGTTATGCAACTCAGACTGTAAAATCCTTATGAAGCTGTTGTAATTATATTTGAGTAAGTATTTAATTCCTTTAGTTGCAGAATATTTTTGACGTTACATGGAAGGCTGTGACATATCTGTTGATACTGTTAGAGGAGATAACTCATAATATACATTCTTTTGTTCTTATACAGGTTTTGTTACTTTATGACATTCATAAAGCCTTTTGATTCTGTTGATCATCTTGCCTTTTTGCATATTTTACAGTTTTTTTGTTCATGGTTAGTTTAGACGTGTGTTGTGCATTACTTTAGAGCCGTAATTACCTTGGCTAATTGTTGGAAAATCTAGTCTACATACATCAAGGTACTAAGCAAGGCTGTCCTTGATTTTGTCTTTGTTTGCTAATGTTGTTAGTCTGCGTGTTTGTCAGATAAAACTGCATCTTCGCTCGATAGTGTTGTACATTTCACCTTGTGTTACTGTTGCTTTAATGCTTACTGGACATCTACTGCTTCCAGACTGACAGAAACAGTACATTACTTTAGTTATCTACTGACTTTTATGGGTTTGTCATCGAGCAAGGAACACTGTAGATAATTTTGTTCAAATGCAGTTTTGGAAGGGATTGCTTTTTTCTTTCCTGTATCTGTATGTGTTGTTTAGTAACCTTACTGATGTCTTGCAAGTATGGAAATCCAAAGTTCAGTTTTTGTGTGTTTTGTGGAATTTTTAAAAACATTTTAAAGCTGAATTTGTTATTCAAGTTTACATTTTAAATATGGATGATACGGGCCTTTTAATTTACTTGTGGTATGTGTAGTTTACCAGTGTCTTTGAAGGCTGAATTGCTTGCTTTATTCTTCCCCTTTTTGGGGTTCACAACTCAGTCATGCTAGACAAGGTGTTACGTATAATTCAGCATTGAAGGGAATCTTAGTATTTCTTTATTTATATTTTACAATTAGTTTGTGTTTCTTCATCTTCCTGTCTTTTATCTGACTTAACCTGGGTGCAATTCCTCTGTAATATAACCCTGTCATCACATTTCATCATTGTAAACTATTTGAAACTGCTTTGTATAAATATAAATATAAATATATAGTTTGCTTACACTTTTTACCTATCATGCTACTCAATATTTAAAGCACTTTTTGTTGTTACTGTTTTGATTGCAATATGAGCTAAGCCTGCAACTGGTCATGCTGTATTCAATGCTCTGCCGCCTAATCAAAATTTAAATAAATAAATAAATAAAATAAACTGCAGATTTTTGGGGAAAAAATGATCATAATAAAATATATTTTTCTTTCACAAGATTGGTTCTTTTTTGAATATAGAAAGAAGGTGTTACTTTGAAAACTACCAGCTGTACATTATGCGTGCTGTCTTAAAAGGCAGTATTCAGATTTATGACCCAGCTTTATTTTCTGGGCATCTGTGAAAGGATTCCATGTGTAAAATGACTCAAGTCTTTTCAGGTGTTTTAAACAATCTTCTGCGTTTGTACAGTTAAAATAATTTGTTTCGTGACTTACATTGCAAAATTGCCTGTTAAAGCTGATGTAAATTACAGATTCATTTTTTCAAGGAGAACAATCTGAAGGATAAATAGATACTACATTTCCTCAAATAAGCAAGTTAGTAGAGCGAAGTGCATCTGCTGAGATATGAAAAGAAAGCCATGAATCAACTATTCCTTCAAGGCTTTGAAAAACTGCTAAAATCATAAGGAATCCCACCAGTCTTTTAAATTAATCAAAACTTTAAAAGGTCTGTTTCAACCAGTCTGTTGGGTCTGTCTTCATGTAGTTAGAATAAGCAGGCTTTGTTATTCTTATTGTAGGTGACTCTAGTCTACCTTTGGTTATCCATATTTAGGAAGATTTTGCACTTGCACCATGTTTTCCAAGAAAGGAAACATTGGAGCTTGTTTTTTTTCATTTATGAATGGATAACTGGATTTTTGGGATTCAGTGTTGGCTCTTTTTTCTAGTTTTCCACTTCATAATATTACTTTGAATGATGTAAAGTGTTGCTATGTAGATACTTACTCTTTTCAGGATGCTTACTTACATCATATTTTAATGACTGAATTGTGGTTTAATTGGTGAATAGCTCTGGGAATTTACGTTGTAATCAGAAATAGGAGAATACCACTATGTTCCTACAATTATGACATATGTTGTGGCAGAAAGACTGGGGACATAGATTTTTCTTGGGGTTCTTTTTTTTTTTTGTTCCTGTTGCTTGTACTATGTGTTGTACTTACATAGCAGTTCTTTTTATGGTTGTAAAATTTTGTTTTATTTTGATCAGACGTATTCTTAATTTATGTTTTTGAGAATAAAATGTACAGAACCCCCTATTCTTTTTTATAAGTGGCATGGTATGGTTTACATCCATCTGAGCTACTACCACCTCAAGCTATTGGGACCTAAGTTACATATACCATCTGAAGAACCACACATACTATCTGAAGAACCACACACTCATAAGTACTGCAATCCCTTTTTGTTGCACTGTAGTATCAGTACTGGAAAATGAATGTAAGCAGCTGGTGTGGGACTAGAACCTACAGCCTTTCCATCTTCAGCATCAAAAGGTGAGTGTGCTACCTGTTGATTAAAATGTTCAAGTTATGGTATGTAGGTCCGTAGCTCATCAAGGCCCGGACCTGTCCTTTAATGAGGACCCCAGTGGCCTAATGGATGTGGCATTGATCTCCTAAGCCAGGGATTGTGTGTTCAAGTCCCATCGGAGGTGATATAATGTTATGTTTCTTACATTGGCATAATAGTTAAGGTGTTTACCTTACTGACACAAGATGCAGGGTTTGATTCTCACCTGGGGTAATTGGCATGTGGTCCAGGACACCATTAGTGAGCCTAGCTTAAATTCCCTATTTGCCCAGAGCACTGTCTGGTTAAGTGACTTGCTCAAGGTCAGGCAGTAGGCCGAGGGTATTAAACCCTGTACCACAGTACTTAGCTCATGAACAACTCACTGCCTTAATCCTCTTTGCCAGACTGCATTTAGTTAGTGTAAGAATTTACAAAATTTTCAGTTACACAGTGGCAAAAGAAGCTTATTCTCTAGCAAGCAGATTGAAGTGTAAGGAAACATTGCATAAGTCAGAGGTGGTTCATGAACAGATATGAATTTATACTGTGCACTATTTTTAAAGGAATGAGAATCAGCTGACTACAGCTGACCTTTTATTTTGCCTTTGTCCCCCCAGTTTGGCCTCTGATTCCCCCAGCTTCCCTACAGACTATTCCTTTCTCCAAAAAAGGCAGAGAGGATAATTGTGGAATGTGGCTGCCATTCTCACTTGGTTGGGCTGTTTTTATGTCATACATTTCTCAGTGGTGACATGCCGGATGCTTAGTAGATTCCACATGGTGAATTGTTGCTAAAGTGCTGCATTCCCACCCCCATAGTATGGGTGAGGTGACAATGGGCACTCACTCCTATCCAACACTTGGCCAGCTCCTTCAGTTCTGGGCTCTCTGTCCAAACCCAGTCACTGATGTTGCATACTGGGATCCAACACTGTGCAAAACAAGCTAGCAGGGCTGACTCTCATGAAGATTTGTATTATTAATATTATAGGTGACTATGGCATACATTTTTATTATAAGACAATTTTTCTCGTAGCAATCTTTTGTATTCACAATAACACAACCAGAGATTGTATGTTTTTAGAGTCATTATTGTGTTGTTGTTGAGCAAATCACAGATGTAACCCCTTTTGATGATTTTGTTTATCATGTATATTATTTTAACGATAGCTTCTTTTTCTGAAAAAGGGGATTTTCTGTTTAAAAATAAATAAATAAATAAATGTTACAGCTTTGACATATGAAATAATTTCCCAGTCATTCTATCCTTTTACCACACTATTCTTTGTGATGGAGTATAGCTTGGATTCCGGTGGTCTGTTCATGAATTCCTTGCAGAAAAAGCTCTAGGGTATAACTGAAGACGTCATTTGTAGATTCCTTCACATACTCAATAACAGTCTTTCAATGCACAGAAAGGCTTTATAATTAAAACTTGTAAAGCCTGACTTATTATGTACTTTTTGTACTCTTTGAGTCTGTGTGTGTATGCAAATAAATAAGCACATGCGCACACATATATGTATATACACATAAATACAAATGTATCATATCGTTTGTGGGTCTATATCAGAACATCGAAGTTTTAAAACTTCGACTGTTCTAATATCGACCCGTTTTAATCGAACGCTAAATAGCAAAGAATTCGGTTGGCCGGTTCTGTGGCTTCGCTATTTTCAGCGCTGTGGTGGAGATTTACCAGTCGGGTTCAGGTAAGTGTGCGATTGTGTGGTTGTTAGGATTAGGGTGCGGGTTAGGTAAGTTAGGGTTAGGGCACGGGTTAGGTGAATTAGGTTTAGGGGCGGGTTAATTGAGTTAGGGTTAGGGCACAGGTTAGGTGAGTGTGCGATAGTGACAGACCTTAAGGTTAGGGTTTGGGTTAAGGTAAGTGGATAGATAGCAGTGTATGTATAGTTTGGTGTAGAGTTAGTTGTAGGATTATAAGTGTATGTGTGTGTATTGATGTTTTATAGGTGTGCTTGTGTTGTGTGTATGTATTTCGAAATAGCAATTTTTTTCCCAAGGAAATAATTTGCTATTCTGAATGTTCGATATTATGTGGTTTAGATATTTTAGGTTCGATGAAATAGCGTTCGCTATTTTCATCTTTCGATAACGTGATATAAACGCTTGTTTGTCACAAACGTAAATCAACAAATATTGTAAAATGTTGTAAAAATAATTTGACAACATATATGATTGAATACAGCTAATGCAAACAAAAACATTCTTTTTTTTTTTTTTTTTTTAGGAGGAAAAACCTCCTGCACTCCCCTCCATCCCCACTACTTAAATATACTAAGGCCAAGATTACAGAACAGTGGGGAGAGGGACAAAGTTCCTTATCTTACTATTCATTGGTCTTACAGTAAGACACACTGACAGTGGTAACATACCACTTGATGTAAAGGAATTATATTAAAAAAAATAGATCAAATTCCTGGTTATACAACTGAACAACTGTATATGGGTTCCCATTATACAGTTGGGTGCTGAAATGAGTGATCAGCAAAATATCAAGCAAAAGAGCTCTAAAAAGGAAATGGAGATAGAAGATCGAACAGAATGGGACTGCTATTGTGCGGGCTCATGACACAGCAGGGATTAGGGTATTGATCCTACATATAATTATCAGGGAGTGTGGGGGTGCAGGGGTTCTGCCTTTCCAGAAAGATAAGTGTTTTGTGTATCTGTATTTTTCGGTGTTGTATATCAAATTCTGTTTGTTGTTTTCTTGTTTGAGTTTTTTGGCTTGATATTTTACCAATCACTAATTTGAGATTTCAGCTGTATAATATGAATCCACATATATAGATGTAGACATATATTTCTAGGTGCATGTGTGTATTTATTTACTAATATGTGCTTAAGTGTCTGTATACATATACATATATATATATATATATATATATATATATATATATATATGTGTGTGTGTGTGTTTGTTTAAAGTTTTTTATTATTATTCAACTGCACACCAGGTCATGACTTTAATAGATTTACTTCAGACACATTGCTGCAGTAGCTATACTAAGAAATCAATTAGTTATGTAATGAAGCTCTTGTTGAGATATACTTGTTTACTACTATTATCATGTTTCTTACTTAACTATGTGAAATTATCTAAAATTGTACAACTTGATATATTTCCTTGTGGCTCATGGCTGAGGAGGGCCTGTTTCAATCAGTCCACTTAGTATGTTGTCATCTAAATAAAATAAACAGGTTTCCTGAGCACTTTTTATACTTTTGACTAGCATTACCCGATCCTTATCCTTATTTACCCGTTTTTATGATACATAAAGTAGTGTTCAGCTAAAACAGAACGCAATGAGAAGATGTAATGCTTTTCCAACTGATTTTGGCACACTGGTATTCCACATCCTATTTTACCATCATGTTCTGATTGTGACTGTGCCGCACATTCTAGTGTCCTTCACCTTTTGAAACAGCTAAGTAAGTTTATCTGAGTTTAGACATTAATTCGTTCATTCATTTTCCATGCTGTCTCGATGATGCTTTGTTCCCTGGAAAGTAAGAGCTTGTTCTGGAAGACTCTGGGTGAACAGTGGCTTAGGCACTCATAGGATACCAGTCTATACAACAAACACACACACACACATACACACCAAGCAGATACCTACAGACAATTTAGAAGATCATTATTGGCAAAGGAGGATGTATTGAATGCACATAAATAATGACCTGGTCAGCAAATGAGTCTGAGCTCTAAGTTCTTGGAGACAGCAAAGCTAACAGTTAAACCATGTGCAAACCAGTCTGGTTGAATTATTTACACTAATCCATGCTTATACTAACCCAAACACTGCCCCTTCATCTCTTGCTGACTAAGATAACAGGTGTACAGCTAAACTGTGCAGGTCACACTCCTGTTCAGTTTGTAACTGGTAGCAGCAGACCATGCCTCAGGCCCAATACAGATGTGCAGTCATGTTATGGAATCTACTGTGTCACTGATTGAAGAGCAAGTGGTGTGATGCAATAAAACTACTTGAATCCTTACACCAAAATGTGGGACAATGTTTTGCAATATGCTCTGTGTTCCATTTACTGCTGTGACCGTAATGTAATTATTAATGTTATCAAATTGTTTGGGGAGGAATCAGCAAAGCTACATATAAATTAACACTGTGTAATATAGTTCATACATGTTACGTGTGTTTTTGTGTACCAGTTGTCACACAGTTCTCTCTGTTAAATGCCTGTTATCAAAAATTGTAACACACACACACACACACACACACACACACACACACACACACACACACACACACACACACACACACACACACACACACACACACCATGTCCTTTGCATGTTTGGTCAACCCCTATGATTATGGTCAGTGTTTTGATGTTCTGCATGTTATTCTCATACATGTTATTTAAGATGCCTTAAACTAAAACAGTTTCTAGGTTAGCACCATTTGCTTGAGAAACCATGAATGAGAGAATTTAGGAAAATAACATTTCATTACATGTTGAATTTAAAAGATTAAATATAACCAAAACCACTAGCCGTTGGAGGTAAAGCAGACTAACAGCAACTTTTCTGCCGACTTTCTAATGGGACGCCCAGCAAGTTGTATAATTTGACTTCTGTTAAGGTGGCTGTGTAGGCCAGACTGTTAATATTGTTGGGCAATAGTCAGATGCATTTGTCAGATGCACAGAAAAATAAATAACATGAAGTGAACTGAGCAAACAGCTGAGAGTACTTTACGCTAAAATCCAATCCTTTATAAATGATGGATAATAATGAGAGAAATCTGACCTGAGTGAAATGTCACTATCAACTGCTTTCTCATTCGTTGCTGTTTACAGCAGTGTTATTCAGAGGTACATGACTGTAGAGACAAAATAAAATGTTCTTTTTTCGTCATTTAAATTAACTCATGGAATTTTCTACTCCTGGGTATTAAAAATGTTTCACATGAAGTCATTTAGTTATGTCATTCTTTGTATAAACAGAAGGAAGTGAGTATTTGGCATGGGATTCATTTTATGCCGTTAGCATCCAACAGTGTGTATACACGTTTATGTAGAAATCTTTAAATCGTGTATCTTTTTCCAGAGTGCTCTGGTTTTCATGCCAGTATGTTTTTAAGTTAAACTATAGGTCTGTTGGATTAAAAGTTTAGAGCTTGTAAGCAAAGTATGCATGATTGTGACACCATAAAATTCTTTCCTTATTTTTAAATATTTCAGTGGAGGGAGTCTCACCCTTCCCTTTTGCAACTTTTTGTTTTGTTTTAAATACAAAATTCTATAAAATAGTGATAGTTTTCATTAGAATATGTTTTGATACATCCACCTTAAAAACAAGCATGGTCAACCAAAAACACAGAGCCAGAGATACAAACTTGACTGAATTGTCAGCATTTTTACTGTTTTTTTTAAATTCTAGTATAAGAAACAGAGTTCCGAAGGAGTAGCAAAATTAAAAAGTATGTGGGTACATGGAAAAGGATTTACACTGTGGTTTCTAATAGTAAATGTACAGTCACTGAAGTAGATTGCAAAACTACAGGGAGGTCACATGATTGTGAAGAAAGTTCTGAAGGTAACACTGTGGCAAGCCTTGGACTTGTGACCCAGTAAAGCTACCTAACAGAGTAATGTCTCAAGATGCAATGAATGGAGAAGGTCATGTCATTCTGCTAAAAGAACAGTTAGGAATAAAACCTAAGTATGCAGCATTACAGGTGGGGCTTTACTCCATTAGTGAATGCCTTCCCAGCATGTGGATTTACTGCATCTCTTCAGACTGCTTGAAGTTTTAAAAAAATTTTTTTTTAGAATCTGCAGCAGCTTTAAATAAGAGAAAACTCATTTTATTGAAAGGTTAATTGCAGAGTTTCTTACATACCCACGTTCTGGAAAATGCAACAGACCTGCATTACTTCCCCAAATCCTGTGCTGACTAAAATGCTTTTAGCATTATACATTCAGTCTGATAATTAATGCTGCAAATTTTGCAATGATTACTTCTGCAAAACATCTCTATAAATGGCCCTGTAAAGCAGTACTCAGCTTCAGCGCTAACTTTTTGCATGGAATAGGGTGGTGTTGAATGGCATGTCAAACCTAGTAAGATTATACATACAAAATGCTGCTCTTCTCTGGGGAGGTTAACGGGGAGAGACTCCTCTTCATAACTATTAGGCACCGTTGAGGTTTATGGGGTGTTTGGGCCTAAATTTGGGTCTGTATTAAATTATCGAAAGTTGAATTCGTCAAACGGTATTTCCATCGAAAATACTGTTCAGCGAATTCACTCTTTTGGGGGGCTGCGTCCCCCACACCCACTACTAATTATATATACCAACTTCAAGATTACACTACACTGAGGAAAGGGCAAATTTTCCGATCTTCACTGTACTGCGATTGCAATGTTCAGAATTCGCTGAACGGTATTTTCGATGGAAATACCGTTCGGTGCATTAAACTTTCAATTATTTAATATAGACCCCTTAAATTTAACTGTAGGAAGATTGCTTGGGTTGATGGTGAATTGAGCCTTTGAGTAGTGGAGCAGAATTTGTCATAGTGGCATGTGTCTGCTTTGTATGGGAATTAATGGGTAGGTTCAAGTCTATGAGTTTTTTATGAGCTTCATTCTGTACTCAAAGTCTTGATTCCCCCATCCTGCATTTGCCTGCAGTCTGACTCAGACCAAGTGACTTAATCAGACGGTGCTCCTACTCTTGAGTCAAAAAAAAAGGCCATACAGGTCAATGCTGTGACACAGTTAACAAAAACCAAAAACAACAAATAAAAAACAATAAACAAAGAAATAAATGAATAATTAAATAAATAATGGACTGGTTTGGCAGAGTAATTGTGACTTTTCAGGGATAAGTCTTCAGGTACTAGGTGCATTCTGTAAGACAAAACTGGTTGGGACTCTAAGCAGAAACTGTCAACAAGCAGGGTAGTGAATGAAAACGCATTAAAAACAATCCAATGATTTTTTCTTCTCTTATTACTGTAACACATCAGGAAGCATAGGAAAATTTAAATGAATTACCTTTATTTCATTTTATTTTTTAGAAGAGAGTTAATGCTGTATATCTTAAATGTTTGTTCCAGTTGACTGATTTATTTATTTGCTTAAGAGCTTAAGGGTTTGTGCATAGAATTGATGTATTAACAACTGTTTCTTGTCAGCATGTCAAAAAGTGGCTACTCAAACCTAAATGATACAATTCAGATATTTAATGGTTAGCTTATTTTAAGGATAAATAGCAATTTGTGTTCTTGGTTTGCCAGTGTAGTTTACCTGGTAGAATCTTTACCATAAAGTGGGGAGAGGGTGGTAGTATTGGAGAGTTATCATTTATATATCATTCTGGACGTTATTGTATGCTTATTTGTCTGCAAAATAATTTTGGCCTGTTTCAGTTACTTTTGATAAAACTGCTGTGGAAGGCACAGAGCTTAGTCTAAGGTAGGTGAAATGCTGGGAAGCCATGCCTTATAAGTCTGATGTGCAGCTGTACAGTGCAGTACTTATTTGGGTGTGGCAGATGTTGGCTATTACCAGAGACAAGAGCTCGCATTCTCCATGTGTCACTAAGGTCAGCTGCCACTCACATATTAATCAATGTACAGCATTATGCATCATCATCATATATTATTTATTCATAGCAAGTGGAATATGTATTCCCATTGTCCACACACATACATGAACTACAGTATGCACAAACACACACTTATGAATTATTCTTAGGGAAGATGAGACTTTGGTGGGCTGGATTCTGCTTCTGTCAGTAGAAACTGGCAGGTAGGCTTTGGCCACAAGCTTTTTCCCTTTCTGTACCCAGCATTCAAGACTTGGGCTTCAGGTGATAATGCAATGTTTGACACAGCACAGTATGTGATAAGCTTCAGCATGGAAATATGCTGTTTATCATTCCAGCAAATAATTAATGCCCTAATGTTCACACGATTTTCACTTCACCAGCAATATCAGTTTTAAATATCTCTTAAATTGAGCTTTTTGTTTGGCTAAACATTGTCTTTTTAGCACCACAAAAAAAAAGATCCAGTTAATCCAGCAGCATAATTCAGGTAAACATGTGTCTCTGGCAGCAAGTCTGAAAAAATCTAAACCTTGAAAAGTGTACTGCACTTCCTCTTTTAAACTGCAGACTCTCTGACTACATTTTGTGTTGTTCCACTTAATGAAACTTAGCAGACATCTGAGGAATGGGGTAGGGATACAAAAGAAAGAAATGAAAATAAAAAGGCATGGTGGCTTACAGGTAAATCCCACTGTAAGACGGACCCCTTCTTTGGATTATTGCTGCAGTATATGCCACAGGTGGCTGCATTTCCTAAGCTTGGCTGCTGCTATCCTGGTTCTCTGACTACTGTGCCAGCCGTAGTTAGGTAGCATAAAAATGCATCCTGCTAAATGCAACTCCTAGCCTTCAAATAGCCTATTCTATTCTGTGCATTAAGATGAGGAGAAGTAATAGCAGATCCATAGTACGAAGAGATAATGCCATAACAGTGTCTCAATTCACCAAAGATCAACTAATGACCCAGCCTTTGAAGAAGCTGGCAAGGGAGACGTAGGCATAGTGATCGACTCTGGCTTGTCCCTAAATGGAGGGAGGCAGATGGTCTGGTCCACTGCAGTGCCAACACATTTTGGAGGAAAACTGTATGGAATGCAGTGCAGGAATTGCGAATGTGTGCATAGCATTGCAAAGCCATATTAGAGTGGTAGCTGTCATCACATACATGAAAAATGTGGGCACGTGTTCAAGTGAGTGTGGCAGACAATTGTTTTATTGAGTACACATCAGGAGAGGGGCAGTTAGGCTATGTATAGAAAAATAAAAAGTGTCTGCTACAAATGACAGCCAACAAATGTTGCACCCCCCCCCCCCCAAATGCCCAAGTCTGGATAAAGATGAGAGTACTAGTAAGGTATTACCCTCAATAAGAAGGAGACATGGGATAACATAACCAGACTGAGAAGCAGGGAACAAAGCTGTTATTAGGCCACCCATTATGGTCAGATATCAAAACAGGTCAATAAGTAACATCCGTGTTAAAAATGAGAAAAAAACTGAAAGTGTCATCCATTTTCTTTTTCCTCATTATTGTGCCCTTTGAGTCTTGCATTGTTTTTGCATATGCTGGATGCAGACTATAACATCAGCAATGGAGATGGAGAACTGTGGTCAGTGACACCCCTTGAGTGAATGCCAGCAATAAAGAAAATGTGAGTTAAACAGTTCTGACCTTCACACAGTCACCATTTAATCAATAAGTCATTGCCCCTAGCAACCTCTCACGTGGCACTGATGCCAAGTTGGAGTCGCAGCATGGCAGGTAGCTGAGTGAAAGATGAGCAAATACAGTTAAATGAAATGTGAAAAATCAAAATCCATGAAATCCAGCAGTTATTGTAGATGCACAGGACAGCAATGGAAACACAACACTGCACAAAATGCCATCAGTATAATACAGGTTAGAGCAAAATTCTGAGCTGCATGATTGTCTGCCTGTCATGTCAACACTGACAATTTCTTTCTTAGAATTACATATTTGGCCCCTAAGTGGAACTAAGCATAACATGTTTATGGTGAACAGCAATCTGCTTATTCTCAAAACTCAGTTGTATCTGTTTTTAGGTACCGTCGAACACTGTTGTTGTTGTAGTCCACACCCAGAGCAGGTTGTCTTGTACACTTTTGTAAAAAAAGTGGAAACTCAACAAAAGCTTGTGCAGTACTCATGCATAGCTAGCAAGACACATATGTAACAGTAATTCTAATGGGTTGATGAATCTGAAGGACTTGCTCTATTTCTGTCCATTTAAAATTCAAACACTTCTAATTATATGAGAAAGTAAATTTAGTTGTCAGCACACAGGGCAGACTTGTGGAGCTGACTTTCCAGAAGCAAGTCCCATGAATTCAGTAAATCAGCAATGACTCCCTGACTGTGTTAGCCCCACTACTGTTCATATCCCCTAACAGTCTGCACCTAGAATAGCCCCCCTTTGCCCCCTTTAATTACATCTTTTCTCAACTCATTATTTCTTCCATACCATCCATGTCGCTGTCAATTTTGCTAGGGACCCCTACATGTTAATTTTTCATGGGTTCCTAAAAACTGTAAAGCAAAATCTGCCTCCCAGTTGTGTTTCTTATTTGGGAACTTAGCAGCAGTGCTTGGCTGTTTCTTCGAGTGAGGAACATCAACAACATTTATTTTGTCAGTTATTTAGTGTATTAGTGATATCCTGTATTGCATTAAATCAGAAGATTTTAAGTTTAAACATGTAATGATGCTTAATTGTTTTGTGCTGTTTTAAAAGAGGGGTAGTTTATATTTTTCATTCCATCATTTCTGGTGAGGCTAATGAACTTCTTCCTGTAATGCATGAACTTTTTGACTAATATTTACGTATATTGTTAATGTGCTGTGTAATCATTTGCTTGCATATATATGAATTATATATTTATATATGTGGAGCAGAACATTATATTCTTCAATTGAACTGCAGGATGATGCATGCAACAGGTGCTGGTATGAACAGTGTTTTTGGCAGACGGTGGGACTATTCAGGTGGACCTTATCAGTGATAAGTATGAAACAGAATGATGGTGGTGTTGTAACAACACAGGCAGTACTAGTCAATCTTTGCGGAGTAGCAGAGAATCTGGGCCATATGAGAGCCACGTATCACAAATAGGTATGAATCTACTGCGGGGGGAGGTTTTCATTGGAAGTTGAACATGAAGATGAAATTCTGGTGAAGAGGAGTTGGAGACTGTGGGGGAGATGGGTTAGTGGGATGATTGGGAATTGGGTCAGCAGCGTATTTATTTATTTATTTATTTAAATTTGTTGACCAGGAGTGTCCGACTGGACGTAGGTCCATTTTCAGTGGAGGCCCGGGGAGAAAAGCTCCACAGTAAAATAAACAGACAGTAGTTACATTGGATTACATAGCGATTAACAATTTAACATAGCAATTACTTACAACATATTTACAGATGAAGAACATAGTACATCAGTAGACAACTAGAATCTTTATCTGTAAAGTACATAACAGACATTAACCAATGTTACAATGAGAAGTTCCTGCTGTATAATAAGTACTAGGCTTATGAGCATCTGAGCTTGCTATAATCAAGGCAGTTAGTTGAGTGGAGAGAAAGGTAGTGGTTGGATGGGGTGGATGATATTAGAGTGGGAGTTGCAAGGGCATAGCCAGCATGTTTTTAGGTGCGCTTTTAGTAAAGTTTTGAAGTGGCTGCATGATGGTACGGAGGTAATTGTGGGTGGGAGTGAGTTCCATAATTTGGCTATGGCACAAGAGAATAGTGCTTCACCAGCAGAGTTATGGGCTTTAGTGATCTGCAAGTGATTTTTGTTGCTGGATCTTAGTGGTCTGGTGGTGCAATAGGGTTGGAGTAGATTCTGGAGGGATGGGACATTTAGTGGATGGTTTACTAGTTTGTGGGCAAGTGAGAGTTGATACCACTGAAGGAGGTGAGGGAGTTCAAGCCAGCCCAGTTCAGCAAGTGAGAGACAGTGGTGACTACGGTAGGATGCCCCTGTGGCGAATTTGGCGGTTTTGTTGTAGCAGGTCTCTAACTTGTTTAGATCACATTGCCTTAGGTTGGTATATATTGGAGAGGCATAAAGTAGGGTGGAGATAACGTGGGAATTTGCTTTTGAAATCTTTGCTGCTTTGGTGAGAAATTGCTTATTTCTGTATAACGCTCCTAGTTTTTTGTGGACTTTTTGTATGGTCATGTATATGTGAATGTCAAATTTTAGTTTATTGTCTATTTCCACTCCTAGCAATTTGGTGTGTTCAGTTGGGTATATAGTGGTGTTGTCTTGTGCTATGATGTTAAAGTGAGAGTTGTTTTGAGTATGTTTGGTGGATTGGAAGATGAGTAGTTTAGTTTTGTTTGGGTTGAGTATTAATTGGGCATCGGATAACCATGTTTCAACAGAGGAAAAGGCTTCCTGTGTGACTTTTTGCAGTTTGGGTAGGGACTGGGCTGAGCAGATGATGGTCGAGTCATCTGCGTATTGTATGAGTGTGCCATGTTTGGTGGCAGAGGCTAGATTATTGGTGTAAACAGAGAAGAGTAGGGGTCCAAGGATGGATCCTTGGGGAACCCCTATGGAGACAGGTAGTTGGGGAGATATGTTATTCTGCCATACAACGGATTGTTGGCAGTCAGACAGGTAACTCTGAAACCAGTTGGTGACTGATTGTGAGAAGGATAGGTTATTGAGGACAGAGATAAGTTGTTTGTGTGGGACCATGTCAAATGCTTTAGATAGGTCTAGGAAAGTAGCAGAGGAGAGATAGCCATTGTTTTTATGCTGAAGGATAGTGTTAGTAAAGGAGAGTAAGGCAGTGGTGGTGCTATGGTTTGGTCGGAAACCATGCTGAGTACTGGAAAGGAGGTTGTTAGTAAGTAGGTAGTGTGAGACCTGAGAGTGTATGCATCTCTCTAGTATTTTGGAGAGTGGAGAGAGAATAGCTATGGGGCGGTAATTGGTTAGTTCTGCAGAGGGTCTGCCTTTGCGGAGGGGAATTATATGTGATACTTTCCACAGTGTGGGAATGTAACTTTCTGGCAGAGATCGGTTAATCAAGATGGATACTGGGTAGGCCAGAGGATCAGCTGCGATTTGTAGGTATTCACTTGGGAGGTTGTCTGCTGCTAATTTGGTGGGTTTAAGTTTAGTTAAGAGTTTTTTTTATGTTGGAGGTAGGCACAGGAGAAAAAGAGAAGGCAGTGGGGAGACTACTAGTTGAAGGTGTGGGTTGGAGGGGAGGGGGGTTGTGTTGTTTAGCTAGTGATAGTATGGCTTGGGTGAAGTGTGTGTTGAATGAGGTAGCAATATTTTCTGAGGAGTGAGGGATGTTAGGAGGAGGGGTACTGACTTTACCTGGGTGGAGGATGGAGTTTATGGAGGACCAGAATTGTTTGGGGCTGTGTTGTGAGGAGTCTAGGGCAGACTGGTAGTATTGGAATTTGTCCTGTTTTATTAGCTTTTTGACTCTATTGCGTAGTGCTAGGAATTTCTGTCTAGCTGAGAGGGTTTTGGTTTTGCGCCAGTGCTCCCAGGCTTTATCCCTGTTTGTAATTTCTGACTTAGTGGTTTTCTGTAGCCATGGGGAGGGTTGTGCTTTGGTTCTAGAAAATCTTATGGGGGCATGGTAATTAAGGATGTTCAGGAAGGTAGTATTAAAAAATTCAACTGCGTCATCTAGACTGAGGTACTTTAGAGGATGCCAGTTACATTCTTTGAGGGATGAGACGAATGTGAGTGGGTTAAAGTTTAGTTTTTTACGTATTTGACGGTAGATGACAGATTTAGCTTGGTATAGGTATTTTTTGAGTAGGAATGTTGGGGAGTGATCACTGAGGCTATCTGATAAGCAGCCTGTTATATATGACTGGGGCTCTTACTGACTAGTATCCAATCCAGGGTAGTGTGCTTGCTGGAGTTTTTATTTATCCTGGTTGGTGACTGGACTAGTTGGGTGAAGCCATGAAGGTGTACATGATGGGTTGGATTGTTGCCAGAACAGGATTGCCAGTCAATATTGAAATCACCTAAGATGATAATTTCTTGGGGGAGATGGTGGGTAGACCAGCTGAGGAGGTTTTCTAGTGGAGGGATGTTTTGGCCAGGTGGGAAGTAGCATCCAATTATGTTGATGGTTTTGTTTTGGTTAATTTTGAGGTTGGTATATATTATTTCTTCGTTGCCTGTTTGTGGAGCTGATGATTTTAAGATCTGGATGTTTAGATGCAGTTTAAATATTATAGCTACACCACCTCCTTTTTTGTTTAGCCGGTCTACTCTTAGTATGCCGTAACCTGTAGGGAGTATTTGCTCACTGGTAATGTGAGGTTTTAGCCACGTTTCTGTCAGGATGACTATATCTGGGGAGTACAAGTTTAAGGTGGCATGGAGTTCATGGACTTTGTTGGATATACTTCTAATATTTAGGCTTAGTAGAAGGAAGTCACTTGGGTTTCTGTTGGCTGTAATATGGGAGAAGTTGTGGTT
The DNA here is from genome assembly GCF_019279795.1 of Protopterus annectens. Classification (NCBI taxonomy): domain Eukaryota; kingdom Metazoa; phylum Chordata; order Ceratodontiformes; family Protopteridae; genus Protopterus; species Protopterus annectens. The sequence continues at coordinate 332,242,838 of NC_056726.1, forward strand.
TCTAGTCTGATTATGAGGATTGGGGTTGGAGATGGTAGGGCCAGGGTTGGGGTGGATGTCTCCACTTAGGGCTAGTTTTGATATGCATGAAATTATTAGTTTTCTCAGTTTTTGAATGTGTTTGTTTATAAGGGAAACTTTATGATTGTGCTCTGTGGGTAATAGGTATGGTGGGAGGGTTACTATGTTAAATTGTAGGGATGCTTTATGTTTGAGTAATATAGTTGGTAGAATATGTGAGGGGTGCATAGGGATGGTTCTTGAGCTGGTAGGAGGGAAGCTGAGTGTGGGTGAGACGAGTGGTGGTGTGAGTAGTAGTACAGTGGTAGTGGTTGAGTGGGGCAATGATGGAGCTTTGGTAGGATGTAAGATATGCAAGGAGAGTGCATGCAGTGAGCATAGGAAAGGTAAGCTTGTACATGTTAGTTGAGGAGGTGTGATGGTAAAGGGAAGATGGAGGAGGTAGTGTTGGGTTAGCGCTGTGGTTGGCTATTGGAAAGATGGGAGGGGTTTGAGTGCAATAAAGGTGGGACCACTGGGGGCAGGAGGGAATAGGGGGCAGGGTGGGGAGCGAAGCGGGTAGAGACCCTGTTAGATGCTCGTATGAGGTGGCTGGAAACAATCACAAAGCAAAGACAAGTATGTGTTAAGAAACAATCACAATTGACCAAGAACTGCTCTGAAACTGTAAGTCATTTCTTAATTTCTCAGGTGGAAAAACAGGATAACCTTGTATCAGTAGGCTACTGTGGTCATAGTTTAAATTAACAAACACACAGTATTGATCAGTTATGGTTACTATTTGCTAATAGAAGGGTCCATACAGGCTCCAGGCTCTGCTAGTTTGCAATAAATTATAACGAATGTGGAGGCCCCAAAAAAGGTAACATAAAAATGCTAAAATCTTTTTAGGATTACAGTCTTCTATGTATGTTAAGCATGATCAGAACTACTCCTTGGGACTGAACACAAGGTTTTCTGAACCCAGCTACTGTCTGTAAAGCGGGGTGGTAACCTTTTCTAAGGATTTCACAGAGGATAAGTGGATCCCCAGTACCGTTTATGAATGCTAGAAGTGGAACATAAACTCAGGCTGGTGTGTGTGTGTGTGTGTGTGTGTGTGTGTGTGTGTGTGTGTGTGTGTGTGTGTGTGTGTGTGTGTGTGTGTGTGTGTGTGTGTATATGTGAGACACAAGTTCATGGCACACACGTTGTGCTTGTTCTGTACTCTTAAATATATTTTCTACAGTCGTGTGCTATTCAGATCCAGGAATAGTTCTTTGCAAGCACTGGCTTGTAAAAAAATTGCTATTTTTTAATGTTAATAAATAATTTTAGATTAACTGCTCATTTATACATTTCTGCTGCCCCTGAATTTGCGTCAGTGTTTCTGCACTATTACATAAGGTATGCATTTATAGTAGAGGTCTCTGGATTTGAACTGCAAGTAAAACACAGGCTGGACATGTCGATGGAGAAGCTACACAAGAACACCTGCACCCTGTCCAGTTCATTTTGCGTGTTGATCTAAATCTTGCGTGGCTTTGAGATTGGCCATTGCTCCTGATTTCCTTCATTAATCCTTTGCCGTGATTTATTAGGTAATAGGTTGAAATTCAATTTCCTTCTGCCATGTACAGTTATCTGAAATTTTCTGGAATGAGCTGTGGATCAGCTGAGAGTATTTTATGTAGTGGTGTCTTGACAAATTTAGAGGATGTATATCTGAATTTTGCTGTAGAGTGAAATATGACATTAAGCAGATAGGGTAAGTCAGTAACAAGGCAAGGATGAAAGTAAAGGGGTCAGGTAAGAGAAAGGGAAATTCTAATGTCTTATTTCTGCATAAAGGATGTATTCATGAAACATTGGTGCGTGGGAGAATCAATGCAAAGATGCACACAATGCAGTATGTTAGTAACTATGTAGAAATATTAAGTAATGCTAAGTATGGCAACTGCCTTCTGCTGTTTGAGCTTGTGTTGTGTATAGCACACAGTTTGTATGTGTTGTTAATTATACATATGTTTACATTGCATTCTGTTTTTATTTTATTTTTTTTTGAGCGGTAAGGTTGTGGATGAAAAAGAACTGATGTGGTCATGTCCACCATCATACCAAACAAGTAAAATAGAGTAAGATAAGAGTAAATAAATAAGTAAATACAGTAAAATAGAATAAGTAAGTAAACAGAGTAAGTAAAGTAAGTAACACTAAGTAAAAGAACGGAGAGGAGCATAGAGAACTGTTGGCAGAGATTTGCATGCATAAAAAAGATAATGATCTGGTCTGTCTGCTTTCTGCAGACTTTAGATCTCCTTGTCGCTCTAACTTTCCTTCTTTGATTTCTTGTGAAGGAAAATGCCAGTTCTCGTCCTCACTATAGCCCCGATTGTACTTATACCCAAGAAAACCTGCAGGCCATGTTAGGCAAGGTCTCTTAATTCTTTCTGTACAAACGTTTGTCTACACCTTCGTTGTGATCCTTACTGATATATTGTACTGCGTTAAAGCAGAAGGTTGTTACATTTAAAATGTAATAATACTTCATTGTTTTGTACTATTTTAAAAGAGGGGTGGTTTATATTTTCATTCCATTGTTTTTGGTTAGGCTAATGCACTTCTTCCTGTTTGCTGTCAGAATGCACAAAGTCCGAATTCAAGCTAAGTAATTTCCGTCAGTGTAGCTGTTAAAATTATTATATGAAAAATAGCACCCTTTGCTGTAACTGTCTCTGTTTTCCTTTTGATTTTCAGTAAATACTTTGAATGTTGAGGTACCCTGTTAACCTGAATTCAATTAGTGTTAATACTCTGCTGTCAGCCTTCTGAAATAGGTACTCCAAAACTTGGTGCAGCATTGTATATCAGGCCTGTCTGGAGAAATGCATAATGCTGCCTGCCCTCTCCTCTCCTTTTCTGCCGTCAGTCACCCTGCCAGGTTTCAAAGATCCAGGTTGCCCTTATACACAGACTTCTGCTGTTACTGTCCCTTCTGAGGCATCACAGTTCCATGTTGGCCTTGCTTATACTAACTAGACACTTGTGCTTTTATTGCTTGCTTGCTTGGTTCTCAGAAGAAGTTATCGAGAACTCCAAAATCCTTGCAAAGTCTCAACCCTTCCATTCATTACATCAGCCTTGTGGGTGCCTTTATTCATAGGTTCATAGGTAGGTACTAGGCTATCGGCCCTGGGGCTTATACAAGCCCAGCCAAAAAGGTACCCTGGCTTTTGCCACCCAAGAAAATTATTTTCCTGTGCCACTGTTGAGCAGAACCACAGAGGTGATCCCTGGGGTGAATTTCCTATTTCCCATCCAATCATCAAGATTTTTCTTGAAGAGTGCTAATGAGGAGCTTTGTTTGATATAGATAGGTAGCTTATTCCAGAGTATGGGAAGTCTCTGGGACAGGAATCTATCCCTCCGGCATGTTCTGTTTATTGTGGTGACAAGGTTTAGGTCCCTAGAGCATGTAGCTCGGAGGGATTGGGATTTCTTTAAGTGGAGCATGTTCAACAGCTCTGGGTTTGACATAGCTTTGTATGTTAGGCAGAGATCACCTCTGAGTAGGCGATATGCAATGGAGTAAAGCTGGAGTTTTTTGAGACGGTCTGCGTAGGGCATCTGTTTGAGGCAAGTAATCCTTTTTGTGAGGTATTTCTGCAGACTTTCAATTTGTTGTAGATGTCTTGTGAGGTACATACCAAAAGGGGCATTGTACTCTGTAATGGGTCTAATGAGTGATGAGTAGAGGGGAGCAATGACCTCTTTTTTCTGTTTGAGAAACCTTTAGTGATGAGGTGTGCCACATAGAAGGATTTCCTGACTACTGTGGCGATGTGATTATCAAAGTAGAGACTACTGTCCACCTGTGTCCCAAGGTCTCTTATCACACTTTTGGTGTTAAGTATACTACCACCTATGTTGTAGTTCATGGTACAGAGTTTTTACCAAAGGGGATGACAATGCACTTTTTGGCATTGAGCTTGTGGCCATGGCTTTGACACCAGGCATCTGTCTCAGTGAGGCCCTTTTGTAGGATGTCCACATCGTTAGGAGTTTCGATTATGGCTCCTAGTTTGCAGTCATTTGCGAACTTCATTAGCCAAAGACCTTCTGTGTTAGCCTGTACTTCAGAGAAGTAGATACCAAACAGGAGAGGACCCAGGACTGAACCCTGTGTTACTCCACTTGTCACTGGTCTGAAGTTGGATTTGAAATCTGCTACTTTCACAGTGTGGGTTCTGTCAGTGAGCCAGTTGGCAACCCATCTTGTGACATAGTGATTTATACCTAGTTTAGTGAGTTTATCTATAATTCCAGAGAGGGGGATGGTGTTGAAAGCCTTGGCAAGTTCTAGATAGGCTGTGTGAACCACCTTACCCTTGTCTACGGCTTTGGTGACTGCTTCAAAGAATTCTATCAGGTTTAGGAGACATGATCTGCCTTTTTCACTTTACACAATACTTCTCAGCTTATTTGGTCAAACATCTTGGACGAAGGCAAAAATAATGGTATAACAATCGCCCAAAATCAGGAACGATTACTAAAAAGTGAATAGAACAACAGGTTTTGCATCTGCATGTATTTTCTAAACAATAAAAAGTATGAAACTCTAATGTCTGGCATTATTGACTGGCTACAATCATCAATGAATTACCTAAAATGAAACATTTTATGAGGAAGAACGCAAAAATAGGAGGCAAAGTCAAGGACATTCTGCAAAATCAGGGAAAGTTGAGAAATATGTTTCTCCCTTTTTTATTTAATTTTCAGTCCAAAATTTCCAAACATCCCTTCAGAGTATCCTTTTAAATATCCATTCTCCTTTGTCCTTTTTATGTCCTTTGGCCTTGTTTCCTGTTGTATTTATCGTCCTCCTGCTTGCTGCTGAGTCATCGGAGAAGAGATGCATCTTACCGGAGTTCTCAGACTTTTTACATTTACAGGCATAATGTGGGGTGCTAGATCAAATACTTCTTACTTAGAATCATTATACATAGCCACGTCTACCTTTTGATTTAACTCTTCTGATCTCTACACTTAGATGTGCCATGTTCCTTTATCTGTTCAGTAAGCTTTTGTGGGATAGCAAATCAGAAACGTTTCTTAAGTTAGAGCACAAGGCATTCATAATATAGCCCTTACTTGCTTTTCTCATCTTCATGAGTCAAAATGCTACATACACTGCGGAGAGATAGCTTATTTTGCTTTTCTTTCTTTTTTTTCATTAATACCGATCAGTTTATTAACAGGGTATTTCTAATGGGCTAGAGTTCATTTTATTTGAGAGCATGCATTGAAGTGTGTTCCTTTTTCTCTGATTTTCCCCTTGTTCTTAAGTGCATTCTGTCATATGGATAGTTTTGCTCACTTAGTTACGCACCTGCTGTTCTTATTAAATTAATTGTCCTGCCATGACAGCTCATAACCTTTCTGTGCAGCTGCATTTTTCCGAACATAGAATGTCCTGACGGTTCCACCAGTTCCACATGAGACACTATAGGATATTTAATCTCACTGGAATGTAGCTGGAGCGTTTAATATTGACAGGTATATTACTTAGTTATGAACCTTGTAATTCCAGCACATTTATTGTTACAATTTCATTTGGAAGAAGGGTGCAAAGAAGTTCCTTTTCCATTTGCATTTATTACAATCATTTACATTTGTTATAATTTTGCATATTCATTTGAATAGTTTTCAGTCCTTTTTTTAATGCATTTCATTTTTATTGCGATAGTAGAAATGACACTGATCTTCCGTCACGCTAGCACTTTATGGAAGAATGCAAAATGTTCCTTCAAAAAAGAAACAAGACTGCAGATTACTATAACTTTGAAATCAGTTTGCATCACAGGAAGAACAGCTGTTTTTCTGCACTCTGATGGGCACTTTTTACTCCTTTCTTTGTCTTATTTGTTATATATATATATATATATATATATATATATATATATGTATATGATCCAGGGAATCTGGTTTGTAATTATTCTATGTGCAGTTAGGTTTTCTTTATACTGATACAGATTACATGCTGTTTTTGCTAGCCCTTCTCTTGATGTAGCCTGAGGAAAGAAGGGTGGTGTGTGTACTCAACTTTCCCTGGATTCTGTTTATTACCCTTACCAGTCATCCTTCATTTCCTTCCTTTGTAGTGGGAAGAAAATGTGTGCTATGTGCTTGTGTAATTGTGGGGGAGGGACTGGCGAATGTTAGGTCTCTGGGTGAAGTTTCTCTGGCCTGCACTGATCCCTCTTTGTTCCCCTTGAAGTGCAGATGGGAAACAGCTGGCCTTTGTTTGAAATAAATCTGTTTTGCTAAATGTCTGAGGCTTAAGATGGGGAGCTGAGGTCATCACTTAAGCAGGTGCCTGGGAACAAGTGGAAAAGTAGCTCTGTTTCTTAGCACACAGAGACTTTTGAAAGATTCTTTCTATAAAATGCTTATAGTATCATAGGAAATAAAACTTAAAAGTGGTGGTGCCTTATATTTATCCTTTATGACCATTTATTTATATTTTGCTAAGAGAAGTGCAATTGTATGAATGAAAAGACATGATTCAGTGTACATTTATATTATGCAGAAGCAGTATAAATTATCTCCTTTCTCTTGACACAGTGGCATTTAATTTCTTTTGTGATGCATATGTATATTTTTTAACAACTGCATTAGTGAGTCAGGAGCTGGGAGAAGCGTTCTTTAATAAGGGGTTCATTTGTAATACATGACATATGTTTACCTGACCACATAATTCGTATCTTCACAAATAGAAGAACATAGTATGTCAGAAATCACCCAGTGATCACAACCTGTGTCAATCAAATGAGTAAAAGCAACACGTAGAGTCAAAAAGGTTAGGCACTAGTGATGACTATAAGAGGAAATGTGTCTGCTGTTTTTAGAAGCACAAATTATTAACAGCTGTTTATCCACTGGGAAATTAACATTATGAATGTTGCTTTTCAGGGGCTAAGGTGGAAGAAAGTCTATTTAGAGAGCTGGCTCACAAATGCAATCTTTAATGCCAAAGAAAACTTCCTTTCACAGACACAAGTTTAAGAATGGAGTCACCCCCCCCCCCCCCATTTTCTCTTACATCATCATGTGCCTGAGGAAGATTTTAACCATTGTTACATTTATTTGTCACAGTCATGCTAAGGATATGGAGTAAAGAATTTGTCATTCCACCGCACTGTTCTTAAATAGCTAATATCCCAGTTTTGTAATGCTGCTTCATATTTGCTTGCACAGATGTAGAGACAGAAAGTAAGAAATCAGTTTCATAGTAACTTATGAGTAGAACAGCACCTGACAGAAATGTCCCTGTGCCGGGTAGTCCTTCTGAGTATCAGGTGTTCAAACACTATTTATGAGCGAGAACTTAAGTAATAGTTCCTTAGGTCATTTATTCTATCATCTTTATCTTTGCAGTTTTTTAATTGTGATACAGTGTTTTTGTACAGTGGAGCAGGAGGCCTCTGTCTAGTAATTCAAACATGGACAACTTCTCGTGCAATTCATTTGCAGGATGACATTGCACAGGTTGAGAGCATCACATCACAAGTGATATACCCAGTGGTAGATGGAAAAATCAACAGGCATTTATCTGTTTTTCTTGGTTTGTGCTATTCTGACCTTGAAGTAACAAAATGTCACTGGCTTTAAATGAATTCCCATGCATTGTGATTTTACATTTATATATATGGAAACACAACACTTAACTCTTAGTTTTCCTCATTAAGAGGCTGTCTGTGATGTCATGCCTGTGTTCTACATTTAGCATGTTAAGTTCTTCTGTTTGAACCAAGCAACTCATTTCAAGAAACAAAGATTTCTAAAGGCTGAAGAACTAAGTCCAATCCAGTTCCAAGCAGGTATGCTTGAGTGGAGGTAAACAGGTGACTGGATCACAAGTAATATGTGATACACATTTTGTCTGTAACCAAAGCTGATTGTAACTAGTTGGTACCAAGTTTCCCTAGTGGTCTTTAGTCCCCGTTACGTAAAAGAAAAATAAGCAACTTGTACAAGCCTGACAGTTATGTTATAATTCAGACTTGCATTTTTTATAAATAAGTAAAATGTTTTCTGTTGTTTCCTTTCCAAGAGTATAGTACATTCAGTAAATGCAGATAATATAAAAATGCAACATAAATGCATACTTTTAGCTGGAGTCAGTGTAGCTTGTTACTCAGAACCTTTTTTTCCTTGATGGTCATTAGTAGCCACTGAGTATCCTATTAATCTGTTATATTCTTGCTGTAGGTCTTGTTTAAGATTTTATAAGCATGCTGTCCTTTGCTGCTGGTTTTGACAAAGATTCATTTAAAAGCCTGTAACATAGCAAGGACGTGCCTGTCATTTTTAGCGAATGTGCCATAAGTAAACCCCTTCCCCCAAATTATTTGCACTGTTCAGTTTTAATATATGTTCCTATTAGCTTTTGATCTCCTTCATGCACCAGTCACTTGCCATATGGAAACAATTACTTCATCGCTCAAGATTAAAAGGATTCCTTGCACTTTAATTCAAGTAAGTAGCCTTGGACATAAAGCATGTACGACTTACTGTTACATGTTTCGCTTGCCATAGTTTTAGTAGTAATTACCTGTGAGCATACAAACTTAGCTAATGTTACTATACATCAGTGAACTGTTAGCTTGTCTTTTGGTGTTTCTTACCAAGCGTTGATAATATATTTGAAAATAAAACATATAATGTGTCAGAATTCACTATTCTTTGAAAAGTAGGCTAATTATGTTCTTGAATGAGGAACATCCTTGCAAAACAGTAGATAAAAGTTTGGTTTAATATTAGAATTCTGAAACCACTTTGGTCGACAGGCATGTGGTCGAAAGGCAGTTTTCAAGTGGGCAGAATGCCGAAACAAAGTACTTTGACTACACTACAGCGAATGGGTAGTGTAGTTCGAGTATTTGAGTTTGGCATTGGGCAGGGGGATCATGGTTCAGTGAGAAATAGGGAATTAGCCCATTTCCTCACTGTAGTGCGATCTCAGAATTGGTATATTTAATTTGTAGGGGTTGTGGGGGGGTGCAGTGGGGCATAGCCTCCCTTCAAAATAGTACAATTAACGTACCGTTGCCTGTAGAGTGTAATGGTACATTCATGTGCATAGCATGGGTGAATGATGTCACCTCCTGCTATGTCGAATACATCAAACTATGGATGTTGATGTATTAATTTTCGGCTTGGTTGCTGTTTTGAAATTCCGAATTCAGCATTTTGGGTTGACATTCTGACTGGTCGACCGATGCAGTTTTGGAATTTCAGTAGTAAACCTAAAAGTTTTACTTATGTATGGCATAAGTGACTCAAGCTCAGGAAGATGTTTTGGTTAGTCCGTTATGGATATCATAGTCCATTGTATGTCCTGAACACAACTAAGAAAAAGTGAAAAATAAGCTTCTTTATGTAGCACCTGGTGATGGTTGTACTAACTGCAACCCCTCAACTGACTTCCAGACAGAGTTATAATGTCAAATGCCACAAAGGTGGAAGCACTTAAAAAGTAGCACGTGATATTATGGCCATGTTCCACAGGTAATGAGTCTTAGTGCAGAGACAGCATGTCCCACAGGTAATGAGTCAAGGTGCAGAGACTTCACAGAGGTGTGCTGGATAGTGCTTCTGCAAGAAAAGAGAACATCGGTGAAAAGTTCCTCTGTGATGGGCTCATACCTCTTAGCCTCTAACACACAAATTCTGGATGAAATCAAAAATGGGGGGGATGATAAAGTCCTAAAATCAAGAATAGATTTTAAATATTGCTCTCACAGGCTTAGAAAGTTGCTAGAATAACAGGTTTTATAGGTTCATAGGTAGGTACTACGCTGTCAGCCCAAGGGCCTATGTAAGCCTAGCCATCAAGGTTTCCTGGCTTACGCCACCCAAGAAAGTTATTTTCCTGTGCCACTGTCGAGCAGAGACACAGAAGTGATCCCTAGGTTGTATTTCCTATTTCCCATCCACTCATCAAGATTTTTCTTGAAGAGTGCTAATGAAGAACTTTGCTTGACACAGATGGGTAGCCTGTTCCAGAGTATGGGAAGTCTCTGGGACAAGAATCTATCCCTCCAGCAAGTCCTGTTTATTGTGGTGACAAGGTTTAGGTCACTAGAGCATGTAGCTTAGAGGGATTGGGACTTCTTTAGGTGTAGCATGTCCAACAGCTCTGGGTTTGACATAGCTTTATATGTTAGGCAGAGATTACCTCGCTGTAGGCGCTATGCTAAGGAGTAAAGCTGGAGTTTTTTGAGGCGGTCAGTGTATGGCATTTGTTTGAAGCCAGTAATCCTCTTTGTGAGGTACTTCTGTGGCCTTTCCAGCTGCTGCAGATGTCTTGTGAGGTACATTTCAAAAGGGGCGTTGTACTCTATAATGGGTCTAATGAGTGTCGAGTAGAGGGGAACAATTACCTCTTTTTTCCTGGATGAGAACCCTTTTATGATGAGGTGTGCCATGTAGAAGGACTTCCTGACTACTGTGGCGATGTGACTATCAAAGGAGAGACTACTGTCCACCTGAGTCCCAAGGTCTCTTATCACACATTCGGTGTTAAGTAGATTGCTGCCTATGTGGTAGTTCATGGTTACAGAGTTTTTACCAAATGGGATGGCACTGCACATTTTGGCATTGAGCTTGAGGCCATGGCTCTGACACCAGGCATCTGTCTCAGCGAGGCCCTTCTGTAGGATGTCCACATCATTTGGGGACTTGACTATGGCTCCTAGTTTGCAGTCAGCTGCGAACTGCATTAGCCAGAGGCCTTCTGTGTTAGCCTGTACTTCAGAGAAGTAGATACAAAACAGGAGAAGTCCCAGGATGGAACCCTGTGGTACTCCACTTGTCACAGCTTTGAGGTTAGATTTGGAGTCTGCAACTTTTACAGCGTGGGTTCTGTCAGTGAGCCAGCTGGAAACCCATCTTGTGGCGTAGGGATTTATACCTAGTTTAGTGAGTTTAGCTATAATTCCAGAATGGGGGATAGTGTCGAAAGCCTTGGCGAGGTCAAGATAGGCTGTGTGAACCACCTTACCCTCATCTACGGCTTTGGTGACTGCCTCAAAGAAGTCGATCAGGTAAAGGAGACATGATCTGCCTTTCACAAACCCAAACTGGGTGGGATCCAGAGTTTAGAGGTTACCAATGTCTTTGTTTATGAGTTCCATGATGATACATTCCATGGCCTTGCAGACCAGGCTCGTCAGGTTAATAGGTCGATAGTTCCCGGGATCAGTGGTGACTTCCCCTTTGTGAAATGGGATAACTGTTACTGCGTGCCATTCAGTGGGCACAAAGCCTGATGCGAGGCTATTATTGAACATGGTGCTTAAGTGGGGAGCCAGTTTGTTCTGAAGTTCGTGTAAAACGCAGCCTGGGATGTTGTCCGGTTCCATGGATGCTGTGTTTTTGGCTTTAGAGAGTGCAGCTTTTACCTGCATAGTTGTTATTACAGGGACTCTGCATTCTTCCTGTATAGATATGGGCCCTTGGGGGTAAAGTTAGCACTGAACCTATCTGCCAGGATGTTGGCAATATCAGTTGGTTCTGTAATTTTCGTGCCGTTGTGCTGTAACTCAGAGCAGATCTGGGTGTTGCCATCGAGATTCTTGTCATAGCTATAGAATGCTTTGTGGTTGTCCTTAGAATTAGTGGCGATTTTGTTTTCGTAGCTAGCTTTGGAGGATCTTATAAGGGATCTCAGCTTCTTATTGAGGCTGACCAGGGAGCTCCTCCACTCATGGGATTTTACTCTCTTTTGCAACAGTTTCTTCCTTCTGTTGTACAGTTTGTTTATGGCAGGGGGCCACCAGATTGGTTTCCTTTTTTTGGAGGATAACGTCTTGGTTCTGTTTGGGATAGCACGATCCATGCACTCGTGTAAGTGCTTATAGAGTGCATTTGTATAGGATTCAGCAGTTGCAACTGTATTGTCCATCTGCATGCATGTCATGAAGTTCACCACTTCTGTCTTAAGAAGCATGAAGTTGGCTTTGGAGAAATTTTTTACCGTAGTTTCCTTAATGGGGAGTGGGGGCAGAATGTGGATATCAAGGGTGATTAGCTTATGGTCAGATCGGACCAACGAGGAGTTGACTTCAGGTGTGGAACACCAGTCACTCATGTTGGTAATGACTAGGTCTAGGCTATTGTTGCCCCTGGTGGTGGTGTGGATAAGTTGATCCAGGGCATTGGAGTTTATGAATTCCAGAAAGTGTTGAGCTAAAGAGTTGGTATACAAGTAGTTTTCTCAGTTAATGGTGTGGTAGTTGAAGTTGCCCATTATTAGGGTGTTTGGTTGAACCCTAATATTTTCCAGTACATCAAGAAAAGAGGAGTGGGAATCCTGGGGCATGGTGGGGGATCTGTAGCAAGCTACAATTTGGATTGCAGTTTTGCCCAGAGTTAGTTGCACTTAGATAACCTCGGATGCATTATGCTGAGCAGCTAGTCTGGAGGTGTCGATATCCTTTTGTATTAGCATGTATTTTCTGAAGGATATGATGCTGAAATGCAAATGTCACTAACTGTTTAGTGACTGATTGAACAATCCTCAGTGATTTGCCAGAAAAACAGAAAGTTTATGAGGAACGGAATAAAAGTTGTTGTTGTCTTTCGGCTTTTCCTGGTTAGGGGTCACCACAGCAGAACTCCAGTCCGCTAATGATTGGCAGTAGATTTTCACAAACGCCGAGGTGCCAGCTCAATGTTCAACCTTTAACGAAGGCACGTCCATTTACGCATGTCTTTCGAATGCCCACCCAACCGCGGGGAGGATATGCAGGCTCCACACAGAAGGCACTCCGTGCACTCCAGCCAAGAATCGAATGGGAGAACCTCTTGCTATGAGGCAACAACGCTACCGCTGCACCACCGCGGATGTAGGAACAGAAAGTATGAGGCAAAAACAATGATGGTCCCACACATTTTTTTTCTTTTGTGGGTTGCATTTCACCTCATCTTTAGATGAATTAGAGAGGTGTTTATTTCTCCTCCATTTCCAGAAAACAGTATTTTCATTTGTCTTGCCTCTCTTATGCTTTATGCTTTCAAAGTACGGTATTATGCCAAGGTACCCACTTTGACTTCTCCCAGACACAAGTCTTAGTACTCTGGTGTTGTTTTGTACCAGATGAAATGAATTACAGCCCTTATTTTTTCATAAAACCTTGGAAAGTGGACTTTGGTAGTTTTCATAGATTGTCGGTTGTCAGAGTCCTGTTTTCTTAACCCTGACCAGCATTTCTGTACTTACCACTTTGCATACCACCATTCTTTATTTAGCTAGCTCTTGAGTTCACTGTCTGTTCACAGAGGTTATACTTTCTTCCCATGATTACCTGAATAAACACAAATTCAAGCTAGTTAAGCTCTTTTCAAAATGTATTTGCATTTTTTCATGTGATGCTGTCATTTTTAGAATACCGCTGCTGTGATAGTTTAACCTTTTAAACCCTAGCCATGAAATAAGGTAAGTCATATTTTTGAGCTCTCTAAGAAGTGCTGGATGAAAGCAAAGTCATTTCAGTTAAGCTCTTCTCAGAATGCATTTGCATTTTTCTCTTGTTGCTGTCATTTTAAAAGTACCACTATTGCAGATGGTTTAACCATTTTAATCCCAGCTATAAGTAAGACAGGGTTTACCTTTTGAGATCCATCAAAAGTCCTGGTTGCAGTTCTGTAAAAATTACATTTCAGATTCAGCCTTAAAAGAATCACTTGTCTTATTTCACGCAAGACTGTGACTTAAACTTTGTCTGTATTTAGAATCAAGGAGCCTAACTAACAGCTATAAAAAAGTTGATTTAGTAAATCTTGGAAAGTTTCAGCATTTATTCACAGCAGTATTTTTTGTAACATTGACCTTTGCGGTTTACATTGCCCTTTTCGGTGTGCTATTTTGTAGACATTATTTTGTGAAGTCCTATGTAAAATAATTTTGCAGTAAAACAAAATAAAAAAAAAAATCCATTTCCAGTTTGTAGCATAAACTGAGAAGTCATAAAAATTGTGTATTTTTCATTTGCACAGAGAGATAAAGCCCCAACGACAGCCCAAGTGACTTGAGTTCAGTTAATGGCACAGCCATGTACAGGAGCTTGCAAGCCTCTTGGGGGGGGGGGGGTTGAATAGTGCATTGTTAAGAGACAGACACTTTTTGTGGCAGAGTCCAGGTTTTAGAGCAGCTGCAGTACTAGGCTTGTGGGTGAGACTGGGGTGCATTGGGGTTCATTGCCGTCTGAAAATGTCGGAGACATTCCTATGTCACACCTAATAGCATACCTGTCAGTCACTTAGCTGAAGAATCAGAGACAGAAGCAAAAAAATAGGGAAGACAAAAGCCCAAAATTACGGACAAATTTTAAATATTGCTCTTGTGTACTTATAAAGTTGCTAGAATAGCAGGCAGTGCATTAACATGCATTTTCTGAGGATTATAATGTTTGAAACTGAAATGTCTGGTATTATTATTATTATTATTAGTAGTAGTAGTAGTATTATTATTTTACACTCTTTACCACCATTGTCTATTCATCATCAGCCTCACTCCAAGGCCAATTTAGGGTGAGGATCAACTGCGAGGAGGCATAATTTACACAGCTATCAGGAGTCGTCTGAAGTTTTTCATGTTTGGTTCTCCAGTCCCTATGCACATTACCTGATGAAGGGGAGGGGAGGGGCATGCAATGGGATGACAGCAGAAGATGCCTCCCCCACCTCTGCAAGGGACATTCTCTCCAGACATCCCTGCATCACCCCCTCATTCATGAGCAACAAGCTGTTTGGCCTCCACCTGGAACCACCATTATTCAGTGTGTCCTTATGTAACTGAAAGCTCTGCCTCCTTCCAGGAGAGGTGAGGTGGCCACACCTCTTCACTTCTCTTCCCTGCATGGCTTCTTCATTGTAAAGGTCGTTAAATGAAACACATTCACCGAGGATGCATTTGCCAATCCAGCCACTGTGCCACAAAGCCAGGCTGACCTTTTTGTCATTATTTAGTGACTACAGCCCTCAATGACTTGCTAGAAAGCAACATAAATTACAAGGAAAAGCCCAAACATTTGAGACAAAATCAGGGACAGTTGGAAGCTATTCCTAATTGCAAACAAGTGACCTATAAGAATGTTCCAGCAGGTGGAGGTATGGCCTCCATTCTCTGGAGTTAAACCAGAGCCTTTGTGAAAAGCAATGCTGGCTGTCATAGGGAAATCATTCACTAGCTGTGAAAAGGGGCTTGGGAGCCATGTCTGGAGGGGTTATTCTAAAAGTAAATAACTTAGTCAGACACAGAATTGAGAATGTACAGGCTTAGGGGAACCACCCTGACAGAGAAGCAAGCTGAACTTGGAATAGTGTGAAACTGCGGGCAAAAAAGTCTATAACCTCTATCTATAATGGAATGATCTTGAGTTTGAACTTCACCTCAATCAACTTGTTCATTGAAACATGACATGTAATAGATAAGGACCACTAGACCCACCTAGTGTACCCATTTTAATAAAGTTTGGATTGTCTTGTACATGTCCATTGCATTGTGAGTCCATCAATGTCTTTGATTTTGTGACTTCCTTGGGATAGCTATTCCTTTTATCAGTATAATTCTTTATGAAAAAACATATCTTCACATTCCACTATGAGTGACTTTCAGACTTGTTTTTATTAATCATTCTCTTTGAAAGATACTACCTTCTAGTTATTTTTTTCTTTGGGTGGGATTTAAAAGATTCTTTCATGTCCCTTAACTCTGCCCTTTCAACAAGCAGCGTATCTGAACAGTATTTGCAGATGAGTACATATTGAGTGCTACATTTTTGGTCTACCTTCATGTCTTCTGATAGTGACTGTACAGCAGTTTTTGAAGCAGTTTTGTTCTGTTCCCCATATGCTTGCCATCTATCTAGCGTCAACACGACTGCTCATTTGTTCCCCATTATAGTGGAGAAAGCTGTTATTTGTGTACCAACCATCCAGACATGTTCCCCTCTCTCCCTCTCTCTGTCTGTCTATCAACTAGGTATTAGAGTCACAGTGGGCCACACTGTCTCCCTTGTCTCCCAGGAAGGGCAAGCTGATGACATCTTCTCACTCCCACTCTCCCCTGCCTGTCTAGGCCATTAATTGATACTGAGTCATCTGGTCATATTCAGGACTTCACTGCACTCTTATCCCCCTCTGCCTAGCTCATTCAGTACCTGAGACATTAATCAGTCTTAGACTTTTTCTGGAATGCTTCCCCTTTGTCTTTCTGTTTGTACAAATATGACTCATAAACTGCATGCACTCGATGAAGTTAAGTGAGTACAGAGAGACAGAGAGACAGAGGATGTAGTCCACATAATTCTTTACTTTGTTGTTAGTGTTTCTGATGCCTATAGACTGTCTTTCCTTTTTCAGTTTTGGTATCTCATCATCTATTTATTTATTTATTGTCTTTTGTTATCCGGCTTAGTCCAGCTAGGCTGGTGGTCCATTTTCAGTAGAGATCTGAGGAGCAAAGCTCCATACAAATGAAAAATAAATAAATAAAATAACAATAGCAAAGATTACATCATAAGTAATGTATCATCAATGGTGGTGCAGCGGTAGCGTTGTTGCCCCACAGCAAGAGGTTCTCCCGTTCGATTCTCGGCTGGAGTGCGGGGAGTGCTTTCTGTGTGGAATCTGCATGTCCTTCCCACGGTTGGGTGGCGTTTGAAAGACATGTGTAATGGGCGTGCCTTCGTTTAAGGTTGAATGTCAAGCTGGCATGTTGGCGTTCGTGAAAAATCTACTGCCAATCATTAGCGGACCGGAGTTCCGCTGTGGCGACCCCTAACCGGGAAAAGCCAAAAGCCACAATAACAACAACATCATAAGTAATGTGAATTTGCATAGGTAGCTACATACATTCATGCCATATATGCATATGAGTATGTATTATCATACATTCATGTGAAATGGACATTAACAAAGCATAAAATTCAGCAAAATCAATAGCTAAAAAGTACAAGAGATAGAAACCTGTAGTAAATATGTAGATTTACAAAAGGCAACATAAAGAAATGCACTTAAAAAAATCATTAATGGCTAAAACCAAGTTGGTAGAGATGAAGAAAAAGTATTTGAAATGAAGGGTAGAAGTAGAGGGGTGGGGAGGAAAGATTAGGAGAATACAGAGAGTGAAAGAAAGCAGAAATGAGAAGGGGGTGGGAAGTATAGTAGGTAAGGAAGAGAAGCGACTAGATTTAAGTTTAGTATTGCAAAATGGTACAGCTGAGGTGCCACTGTAATAGTTTTTATAAAGTTATATTAAAGTAGGGAGAGGGGAAATTGTTGTAGTCTAACAGTTGGGTGAGTATATGTTAGCTAGGGTGGTGACAGGTGCAGGAAGGAGAGTTGGCATGGTAGTTCTTCAATTCTCTTTTGAAATGAATTGGAGATTGGATAGAACATAAATTGGTTGGGAGTTTGTTCCAAGTTTGAGACAGAGAACATTTATAAAGTAATCTGCCTATTGCTAGTGCTACGGAGAGGTCAAGAAGGTTTGTATAGGGATAGGAGGTGGACAGGGAGGGGACAGTCTGCAGGTCTGTAAGGTAGAGCATGTGTAATCAGTAGCTGAGAAAGGTGGATTAGTTGTGGGAATTCAAGCCACTGTAGTTTTTTAAGGCAAGACAGTGATGGGATATGTAAGGGGTGTTACTGGCAAATCTGGCTATGTGGTTATAAGCTTGTTCCAGTTTGGTTACAAGATTTGCCTGAAGGTGGAAATATGGGAGAAGTAAGCAGGGGAGGAGGTAGGCTTGAGCTAGAGAAGTCCTTGAGGAGATGGATAAGTATTTTTTGTTTCTGTGTAGTACACCAAGTTTTTGATTGCTGTTTTTGATGGATTGTTTGATATGATGGTCAAATTTCAGTTGATCATCAGTTGTAATTCGTAGAAGTTTGGTATGGGAGTCGGGGAGCTATCTATGCTCATTTATCACTCATTGTTTTTGTACAATGTCCATGGCTTTGAAACTTCACATTAAATACTTTTGCTTTACATATGACATAAGCAAAAGTCCCTAATTTTCCTTTCTACTCTTAATTGCACTTTAGTCATGGAGAAGACATTTGTATTATCTGCATTGAGACCCGTTTACTAGAGTATCATTAATATTAAATTTTGTGGTGAAACTGGAGAACTCCATTGTGGGTTTAGTGTAAGTTGGCCTCTTTATTTAGTTGTCCATTCAGCTTTTGACAGAGGTAACCTTTTTTATTATCCACTCAGTTATAACTAAGGCAGTCGTTTTGGAATCCATACCAGAGCTACCTAATAAGTGTATTAAACTTTTAAGTAGAATTGATTCATAGAAACAGACAACTGGTGCCAGAGCCATGGCCTCAAGCTAAACGCCAAAAAGTGTATAGTCATCCACTTTGGCAAAAACAAAGTGCCCACAAATTACCACATAGGTGGTAATCCATTAAGTACAGAAGAAGTCATTAGGGACCTGGGGACCCAAGTTGATAGCAATCTCTCATTTGACAACCACGTGGCCAAAGTGGTTAGAAAAACATTTTATATAGCCCACCTAATCATGAAGGGATTCACATCTAGATCAGGGGAGGTCATTGTGCCTCTTTACTCATCCCTCATCAGGCCCATAATTGAGTACAATGCCCCTTTGGGATGTACCTTACCAGACACCTGCAGCAACTGGAAAGACCCCAAAAGTACCTCACCAAGAGGATCAAAGGGCTCAAACAGATGCCATATGCTGCCCGGTTAAAGAAACTCCAGCTCTACTCAGTGGCATACCGCCTGCTCAGAGGCGATCTGTGCCTGACATATAAAGCCATGTCCAACCCAGAATTAATGGACATGCTGCACCTCAGAAAATCCAAATCCCATCGAGCCACGCACTCGAGAGACTTGAACCTCAGCACTGAAATAAATAGGACATGCTGGAGGAACAGATTCATAACCCAGAGGCTCCCTTCACTCTGGAATAAAATCCCAGTCCAGTTTAGGCAGAGTCCCACATTGACTCTCTTCAAGAGGAATCTTGATGAGTGGATGGGAGATCGTAGGTTTACCCCAGCTATCACTTCTGTGTCACTGTTAGACAGAGGCACAGTATACTAACCTCAAAAAAAGGCATAGCAAAATTAATTTAAAATGGGTGGCAAAAGCCAAACACACTCTGGCTAGGCTTATAAATGCCCTAGGGCAGATAGCCTAGTATGAATCTATGAACCTATCAGAATATTGAAGTAGCTTGCTTCTGCATCTCTCTCTTGATTCTCACATTGGCCAGCCAGTCCAAGAAATCATTGAGTTTGTTTGCAACATGGGATGAAATTTAAAATAGGAGGATACTCTTTGGTGCAGTCTCTCTTTTAAGCTACCCTAAACAAATATCTGTAATATTGAAATGTTTAAAAAGGAGCACAGTCACTGAAATGTGGTGGAATCCTGTACAGCTCACCTATGGCAAAGGCACAGGAATGTAGTAAAAGCAATTTTCGGTCAGCAGTTGCAGCAAGCTCCTTGCAGTTGCTTGTATCTTGTGACCTTATCACTGCACAACTTCCTCTAGCAGTATATTCAAGGTTCCACCACCCCATCAAGAAAGTCATATTCCCTATATTTAGTCTTAAGAAACCCTCCTTCACTGTCATTCATGTATCTGTTTCCCATCCCATTTTATTCCTTTTCTGTTCTCTACCCTGATTTGTATTATGCATTAATTGCTTCTTTTTCTCCAGCATTGTGATTATTTTTACCACACTGAGCCTTTTCCTTGTACTCACTAACCAGCGGTTTTAATACTGCCTTGGGAAGAGCCTGATGCACTGCACTTGTAGTTGCTGTAGTCATCCATTCATTGACCTATGCACTAGTATGCCCACATCAGGAATACAGCAGTGAGCTTTGGCTGCCTTACAGAGTAACAGAGAGAAAGATGGAGAAAAAGAAAGTGTTCACAGACTATAATCAGAGTGGTGATAAATAAATTGTAGCATGGCATCTATATTTCTGTAGTTATATATCTGACAGTAAACCTCAGCCTTCTTTGATGTCCCGTGCCTGCTGTCTGTTTCTCATGTCATATCATGATTTAGCCTGGAAGAGATAATACAGCAGATACATTTTTTTCATCTTTTCTTCCTAAATGTAGTCCAGATAATGCATAAGCCATCCAATGGTTTATTTTACTTATCTGTAGAACTTTATGTTCTTTTTTAAATGTTTAAGCTATACTTGCTACCTCTTTCTTCACTCTGCAAACTTCAGTAGGTCAGGATGGAGGAGCTT
Source organism: Protopterus annectens (assembly GCF_019279795.1). NCBI lineage: Eukaryota > Metazoa > Chordata > Ceratodontiformes > Protopteridae > Protopterus > Protopterus annectens. Next base: position 332,263,158 of record NC_056726.1, read on the forward strand.
TGTCCATTACTCGAACATATGACCAGAGCCAGATCTTGGTCAAATGGAGCCCTAGGTGGGGTAATGGATCACCCCCCCCCCCAGCAACACCCTTCAGCCCTTCCAGTGTCCCATTACTTGGCTATTTCTCCCCAGTTACCATAAACACTGTTCAAACCTGTCACTGTGCATGCTGTTTTCTTCTTTACTTCAACAATTATTAGAGATTTAAAACTTTTATTTCAGAACTTATAGCACAAACAGTGATAGCCATTTGCTAAACAAAACAATACAGTCTCACAGTGAAAACAGACCTACCATGAACAGTAAGCTTTTCTGCCCTTGAAACTCACATTTATTGAAATGGCATTGAAACAGACATTCAAAGAAAATGCATCTGTCCACTGGTGGATTAAGTTTACCTGTGGGCTGTTTTCAAATTGTAGGCCATCTGCACACACTTTTTGGACTAGGCATACATGCATGTGTTCTTTGATGCACCATCCTAAGTGTATTAAATTATATTCCTTGTATAATACACCGACACTTGTTAGTGTATTTTAAATGTATAGTTTTGAACATGTTTCCATTAAGCAATGAAACAAAAATGTATGAACCAATAATGACAAAGCTACCCATTACAGAAGATTTCGACCAAAAAGGCCACTCAAACTTCTATTGTTACAATCCATCAATACCAGCCAATATACACAATCTCTGCAGAAGAAAAGGTCATCTGAATAATTCCACATTATAGTGATCTATAAAAAAATGAAGAGGCTGCTGCTGGCAAACAACTTTACTTTTCATTGTTTCATCTGCAAATTCAGTGCCTGCTGCCCTCAAAGAATACATTGCCCATGTTACATTAAAAAAATGGTAAGCTGGTAATATTGCAGTATGTGTGATCTATAAAAAAATGAAGAGGCTGCTGCTGGCAAACAACTTTACTTTTCATTGTTTCATCTGCAAATTCAGTGCCTGCTGCCCTCAAAGAATACATTGCCCATGTTACATTAAAAAAATGGTAAGCTGGTAATATTGCAGTATGGAATGGCTGTCACACCAGCAACAGGATCATAGTTAATAGGTATCTCATCCAAAGGAAGACACACCTAGGAGTGCAGCATCACTCCAGCTACATGGTGTGGGAGTAGAACCCACAGCCTTCTGCACCAAAGGCAAGTATGCTACCTGTTGTACAACTGACACTGTTTTCAGATTTTATAGCACAGACATTAATGGTGGTCACTTGCTAAACAAAACAGACTTAGAATGAGCAATAGTAAACTTCTCTTCCATTGAAACTCAACATTCTTTGAAAATGCATGGAAACTTAACAGTCCTTGAAAATGCACTTTCTGGTGGCAGCTTGGTAGTTGGTACAGAAGATTCAGGCTCTAGCTCCTGTAATCAAAGTTCAGAGTTTGAGCCTGAATACATTAACCAACCTGCTATCCCTAACTGGGGCATTTTATTTACACACACATGTTTCATTCATAATCTCTGTAATGTGCTTGCCAGCACATATCTTTCATCCAAAACCTAATGGCAAGTCTCCACAAAAATCAAAATTCCCCACTCTGTTCAAATGTTGTTTAAATGTGTGTGCATCTTTAGTACAACACATGCAGCGACACTACTAAGGATGTACTCTGTGTGCACTCTTAAAGACGAAATGTAAGCTTTGTGGTGCCCCCCCCACCAGCAGGCCCTGTGCAACTGCCTTGGTCACTTAAAGCTGGATCAGGTTCTACATATGACAATATTGACAAAAAAAGGCCCATTACATGAATCCATATAATTGTGGTTGTTGGCCCCTTGTTTGCTCATTTTTTCCTGGTCCTTTCCTCTTCCATTTTCCTAGGCAAACTGGAAAACATTAGTTAACCTTCATTCCTTATTTCAAAGTCATATGCTTTCCCAATGAACATGATTATCTTAAGTCATTGTTGTGTGTTGTCCTATCCAGGAGGCATTTATGACCCATTTGCTTCCTAAACTCTGTGCCACCCACTTTTGTCAGACATGGTGATGTGCTCATATCATTTGTAATAGACTGCCACTCTTTCTTTCGTAATGACATTTACTTTGCTCCCTTTTGGTTACTGTCTGTGTGAACTCTGTAAGGTTGCCAAAGTTCATTGAGGCATTCCCAATGTGGCCTTACAAGTGCCAGGTTTTACAAGTGAATGACTAGAACAGCTCTTGTGTCTACTGCCATATTTTTACCCAGCAGATTCCCACTGGCCTTAACAATGGCATTTTGTATTACTTTGCGTGATTCATCCTAGAGGAGAATTATATCCTCAAGAGCCCATTCCTGATTGGTCTGCTGTTCTCTGTTGGTAAGATGGTTTGCACTCATGAGCTCTCCCAGCCTTCTCTATACTTTGTTTGGCAGTTTATTGTGCAATGGTATGGCTGGGATATGCAGAATTTTCCTTAGGATGGAAGGGACATTTAACAAGACTCAGTTGCCATTCTTCTTCTTAGATGCACCCTTTGTGCCAGGGCATTATTGCAGCCATCTTCTGCTTGCCAGCATGTCTCTTTCATCTGAACCCTAATTGGAATACTCCATAAAAATCTCCCCCTCTCTTCTGTTCTGGTTGAAACCAAACAGGTTAGCCATTGGTTCTTTTTAAGCACTACAGCCCAACTTACTGAGTATTCAGGGATGTAGCTGTCCCTGTGCCTTCCATTCTCAAATTCATTCAGGTTCTGTCTGTACTTCTTTACCGGTCTTTCCTTCCTTTTTACTTACGTGTCCATCTATATCCACAGTGGAACCTGGCCTTTCTGTTTCTTTGTAAATACCAGAGTGAAGATTATATTGATTATTTAACATGATTTCCAACCTGCTCATAATTCTTCCTCTCTTTTTTTTCTGCCCCACTGTCCAGATATATCTTAAATGTTGCCCATACCTCATCCCTGTTAGCATATCTGTTTTGAGCTACCTCCTTGATCTTTCTAATGATATTTGCTGCTTCCTTCTGACATTTTCATGAGTATCCTCATATTTTCCTCCTCCTGGTTTTCATACCTTTGTATACCTTCATATTAAATCTCCCATGATCCCTTCTGTTATACAGCCTGGCCTTCTTAGAGTTTTCTGTTTTTTTAACTAGGTCCACATAAGAAGAGTGGATGTTGTTGTCCATATCTATGCCTTCTGTGACCTTATCAAAGAAATTAATTAAGTTGAAAAGATAGGACCTACCTTTTACAAAGCTACATTGGTTTGGTTACTCAGTACATTGGCCACTTTTTTTCTTCCGATGGTCTTATTTTTGCTGATGTATGTTGTATTGTTTTTTCAGCTACTGTCTTATGATGAGATCAAATGCCTGAATAACTGCTGCCTTTTCTTTGAGTAGAGTATGTCTAATTCAGACTAATGTTAGAACAATAATAGCTACATAAGAAGGGTGTGTTTCAAACCTAGACTCCGATTAAACAGTAGACTCAGATGTGTAGTATTCAGGAAGTATCACCACTGTAAGAGTTACATAGTAGGGTGGGACTTCAATGTACATGGCTCAGTCCTGTCCTTTAGTCATATGATAAACTAGTGTACTGTAATGAGAGCAATCCCCTTTGTTTCTCAACAATATTCAGCTGCCAGAACTTGATTAGATGGTTGTTTCATGGAGGCTAGGGTGTTTTTGTGGGGGGTGTGTAGGTTGCTAGCTGTGTTTTGTGTGTGCAGGGTATAAAAGTTTCATTCCATTTACAATGTGTACTGTTAGTGTGACAGGCTTTTAGGAATGTATCTCTGATGACGTAGGTTTTTGATGATGTGCCAAGTAGATATGCATTTTTTATCATGCTTTATATGGACTCTTAGGATAAAAAGTATATGTTTAATACGTATAGTGCAGTCATGGATCTGTATATAGTGTGTGTGTGTGTGTGTGTGTGTGTGTGTGTGTGTGTGTGTGTGTGTGTGTGTGTGTGTGTGTGTGTGTATTTCTTGGTTGACGTGTCACCCTGGGGCTTAAATTACTTTACCTTTCATATCATTTCACTTTATGATTAAATATCCATGTAGTAAGTATCCCTTTCAAACAGGTATCCTGAAGGCAAAGCACTGCTTCATCACACACTGTCATGCCTGTAAGTGGGTTAATATGCAATCAGTATATAGTGAGTATTTTTATAACAAGAGATGAAATAGCTGTTTACAGTTTTAGCTGTGCAGTGGCCAAGAGCACATTGCTATGCAGAAAGAGAGAGAGAGAGAGAGAGAGAGAAGGAATCACTAGCATCTGTTAGATGTGGTATTCACATATGGACCTATCACTGGCCACACCAGTGCTTTGGTAAAGAGGCCAGTGGTGTATACTTAAAGAGTAGCAATCCAAGGCTCTTTCCCACACTGTGTACTTATAGATCCATACCAGAATCTGAGATGTTCTATCCCCAGAAACCATCTACTGCTTCTGCAATCTGTAGAAGGCATTGAGACAAGCAGTGGGAAGAAGAAACCCATAGAATGGGGACACTTTAAAAATCAAGTGTTTGAATGCCACATTCTGTTACTAATGCTGATTGCAACTTAAGATGTATTCTTGAAGCAGGACATAGCCACAACTGAAGAACACTTTTGTTTTTCATTTAATCCCATTACACTGGTTTATTTTAGCAGTTCCTGTGTCTGGTTTGGAAGCATGTGTGAATAAACCTTGCTATTAAATGTTATTTGTTCCATGTGGCAGGCTCTCTTCCTGAAATTTGTCAAAGGGCAGAATGACACAATGCAAATAGTCACATACTCAGCTGCTGACTTAATTAGGTGGAAGAGGAAATCCTCTGCAGCCATTTATGAAGGGTTAATTGGACTAAGTACATTAGGTGTGGGAACACTACACATGCAGCTTTCCTTTCCCTGACTTAGTTAAAAACATTTATTTAAGATACTGAAGTTCAATCTTGCAGCACAAAACTCTTCCAATTCTTTTGACAGAAATATTTACTAGCTGTGATGCAGTATCTATATTAGAGAATTACAACAAACCTATAAAGTGTTCATTTACAAGTCATTTGTCCTACCATATATATGTGTTGCCAGGCATTGTTCTGGCCTACCTCTGCTCCTTTGCTTGGCAGTGCTGTTTCATGTGCTTTTCCCTCTTATGCTTCACTGCCTCTCAGCAGAACTTTCTATTGCCCTATGGGCTTTACTTTTCAAACCTTTAAGTACAGCTATGTGTTCTTGGTCTTTAGTATTTTATTTATTTAGCTGTTTAAACCTAAACACGGTATGTCATAGAACAATAAATGTAGATCAGGCTGATAGAGTAGCAGAACAATGTGGCTGAAACGGAAAGCATGGTCACAGACTACAGGTACTTCTTCCAGACAGGTAATCTTTGTAACACCAGGATGTAACACTCCTCTCCTCAAAGCTAGCTGCTCTTACAGATAAGTTAATTGTAATACCAGCTGCGTGCAGACAGATTAGTCACAGTACTTGCTGGTTTTACTAACCATCTACTCGTACATGTGATGTCCTCAGAACTTCTTACTCTCCCTTCTTGTGCCAGCATGTCCTCACTCCTGTGAAGTACTACCTTCACATACTGTTATTCCCTCGTCCTTCAGCTTTTTCACTACTGCCATATCTCCACTATTGTCCTTACTACTGCCGTGAAGTATGTCACAGGTGACTCAGTCCCATCCCTATTCATGTGCTGTTCTGAATACTGTACTCACGCATGTGATGGGCTTAGTACTGTCCTCGCAGTGGCATTCTTCTCAGTCATGGTCCATGTTTAGTATTTTCTTTATACTCAACATCGGTAAGTACTAGGCTAACCGCCCTTGTGGAACATTTTAAGCCTAGCCACTTTCCCTCATTGAGAATCAAACTCTGTACCACTTGTTGGTAAGGTAAATACCTTAAGAATGATACCAAACCCTGTACTTCTTGTTTATGAGGTAAACATATTAACCATTATGCCAATCCCCAACCCCGTGTCTAGTACTGTCATCACATATGCCTCAAGTGACCCCATACTATCCATATTCTTGTACTGTGCTGAGCACTGACCTCACTCACAAGTTGTGCTTAGTACTGTCCTCACACTGGCATTGTTTTCAGTCATGGTCTGAGTTTGGTACTTCCTTTTCCTCTTTACATAGTACAGTCATCACTGATGTCACTCATGACCCAGTGATGCCCCTAATCATGTACTCTTTCTAGTACTGTGCTAATAGTATTGTCCTCACACTGGCATTATTCTCAGTCATGGTCTGTGTTAAGTACTTTCCTTATGCTTTTTGCCTATTACTGCTGTCATTTATGTCACACATGGCCCAGTGCTGTCCCATTTCATGTGCCATGTCTAGTAACTGCACGTGTTCTGTGCTTAGTATTATCATCATTACTATTCTTTGTCCGGTGTTGTTCTCACCCACATTCCGTATCTAGTACTTTCCTTATTCTCTTTGCATAGTACTGTTATCACATATGTCACTCATAACCCAGCGATGCACCTAGTCATGCACTTTGTCTAGTTCTGTGCGAACACATGTTCTGTGCATAGTATTGTCCTCACACCTGCACTTTGCCCATCACTGCGGTCAACAATTTTCCATGTCTACTACTGTTCTTATACTGTATGCCAAAACTGCTGCTATGTGTGTCACACGTGACCAATTACCTACCTGTTTATGTACTGTGCCTTCTGCTGTCCTAGTGGCTGTTCTGTTTATAGTATCATCACTCCTGCTCTGTCCCCAGCATTGTTCTTTGTCATTTTCCATGTTTAGCAT